>NW_010416103.1:32273-54680 GCF_000710305.1 Buceros rhinoceros silvestris | reverse complement strand
AGCAGCCTCCCCCTTTAAAACACTTCTTCTGGGATACAAGACCCAGCCAGCAGAGTGGGAGGTGGGGGTTATCCATGAGTTTACCAGGGTAATGAAGGCTTTTTGAAGGAATATTAGAGCATGTATCTTTCATACTAGGGAGCAGGTAAGGATGAGAGAAGAAATTATATGTTCCTAATTCTGGTGAGCAGGGAGACTAATCTGGTCCTTGGCTGTCTTGGTTTTTGACCCCTTTTCTCTTAGGCAACGCACACATTTTACACACACATTTCACATAGGCTTTGCTTTTTGAGTCATTTTCCTCTATTATAGAAGCCATCCAAGTCAGTATTCTGACCACATTAATTTCCTATTCTACAGTTTCAATAACAGCCTCCATGGTTTTCCTTGTTTGTTGCTCATAAGGACAAAATACCCTTCACAAACGCCTTGTTACAACCACATCATGCAAACCATGACTCTTGCCCTAAACATCCAGGCAAAACAGACATCTTGCTCAACCTCATGCAACTGTTTTTCAAGAGCAGCTGTAGGTGCATTTTGCTGACACAGGCATAATTAATTAGCACTCACCTGACACACTTTCATTCACTTGACATTTAATAACTTGCTATCCAACGCCTCGCTTGTGTCCTCCTAGGCATCCTGCCTATTCTAAGCATCCATATGGCTAAGACCGTGTGCATGTCACGTTCATATTGGCCTGACTTCTAACATTTTCTCCGCTAGCCCAATGTAGCATCCCCATTCTTCCCCCCTCCCCTCTATTACCTGTTTACCCTGAACATGACTTCTGAGTCATTGCACGTGACCACCTTATTTCCAGCCTTTTGCTGCAACGCTGTGTGTCTGGTGAGATGACTGCTTGTAAAGCTTGGAGTAGTAAAGATAAAGAGACTTTATCCACTTGTTACTCTCTGCTTCCTTTTCTCTTGCCTCAACACTGGCAGCGCTTTTCTTGCTTTTCCAGAAGGCTGAGAGGGGCAGGAAATAGGAGAAAACAGGAGACATGGCTGATGGGGAGAGGGAATGTGTCTTCCCACAGCTGTTTCTGGAGCTCTTCTTGGTCCACTGTGGCTATACCTCCAGGTGGCACTGGGCTTTCTAGCCTGCAGTCCAGGAAGCACATCCTTTCTTCCCACTCAACCTGTAAAGTAGGGGTTTCTATCTCGCCGTTCGCTATGGGTTTGTCTGTTCCTAAAATAGACAGTCTTGATTCGATGCTTATGCTCCACACTTTGCCACTGAGGAGTTGCCATCACAATTCAATCTGGGATATAGCCTCAACTTCAAATTTGAGGAATAATTTCTGGAAAAGTGTTCTTTCCTCATCTATCTTGTAAATGAAATAATTAAAATCACAAGTATTTTTTCATTTACCCTGTTCTTTCACTAGGCCTCATATAGGGTCTTCACAGCACCAAGACTTACTGCCAAGGAGAACTGCAGTCCAAGTTTGCACACTTAACTCCGAGCTTACCCTAGCAAAACCTTTGTTTTTTAAACCTCCGCTCGAAGCCGGCAGATGTTATTGAGTTACTCTCCACCAAGCACCTGACTCAGGCTTGCAGCCTGGAAAAAGTAACCTCGTGTTAGGCTTTGTGGATTGCCTAAGAACCTGATATTCCTAAATTGCCTCTGCAACCATCTTAGTGACATCTCATGGTGGTGACATATGTTTATTGCAGTATAAAGAGGGGACACAGAACAAGAATTGATCGTGGTCAAGGTGGCTGTGCTTCTGCGATATAAAAGAGAAGCTAAGGAGTGGCACAGTACCTGTCCTCCCATGGAGATGACAGGGGACTCTTTCCTTCCATTCATCATGACACAACTTTCCAGTGAGGATTATAACATTTGTTGACAAGGAAATGTAATAGTAGGAAATTATCTGATGCATTTTGATATGTCTAAGTGATACTGAGCAGATGGAAACATGAACAAAAGCTACCACCTGCAAAAAGACAAGTCCTCTGCTTGCCTTCTATTGACCCTTTATTATTTATATTCTACAAAGACGACAAGTAGAAATGTCACATCTAGGCCAGGGCTGAGAAAGCCAAGTCATTTAGCTGGGAAAAAGACAGAATACTTAACCAATTAAAGAGGAGCAGTAAGGTTAATGTGTTAGGAAAAGTTTCAAGACAAACGAGAAGGGAGAGGAATGGAGATCATGAGGCAAATATATCTGGAAAGGAAGGTAGGTATTTCTGGTTCATCCTGGAAAAGGCAAAGATGATGACCCTCAGTGAATTTAGGGAGTGTTGAAGTTGCCTTAGTAATTAATGTAAGACATGAAATTGCACTTGCCAGTTAACTTAAAGTTCCTACATGAGGGACTGCAGCACGGCATCTGCCATACTCAGCATGTCCACTACCAAGTCTGAATAGTGGAATATTGCTGGCGTGCAATGACTTACACCTTTTCCTGATAAACCTCCTAAGTGACCTTGTCACTGCATACCCTCTTGGTTTATAAATCCCAAAGGCAAAATTCACTCCCATTCTAATCTGTCTGAACAAAAAGAAGACCTGAGGTCTGCTGGAAATGGTGTAACGGGGCTACAACTTTTTCTTGCTGAAACAGGAAGAGTACAGATTGATTCAGGTAAATCTAGAAAACTTATCAATGACTGCTTTGTAACAGAAAGAGTACCTCATTCTGGATATTCCTGAAATTCTGCTGCTGCATATATTGCTCAGCTTCTGTTTTCATCAATCCAGAGTTTACTCCTGTCACAGGTTATCACAAAGTGGTGTCTGATTAATGTCACTAAGATGGGCAACCACAGCCCTACAACATAGCAAGTTCAGTTATTTCAAGTCTATTTTCCAGGCGAATCATGTAAATTCTTTTAATACTTTATATTCAGGCGTAGTTGTAACCCATCACTACAGAACAAATACTTTTTGTCCCGATTGAATCAGGCTTAAAGTTGAGTTTGATTAGGAAAATAAAGTTAACCTGTATGAGCATGTGGGATAGCAACGACATCTCTGACTTGGTGATACAGTTCTGTGGTGGCAAACCACACCCCGCTTCACAGTAATAGAAAAAGCTCTTTCCACTCCAGACGGTGGGGTGTCACCTGTCCTTCTGCGAGCAATCTGTAGCTACATTTCCAGCAGAGTGCTTTCCGGTACTCAGTAGTGTTGGTGTCCAATGTAAAACCATCATGGGTAGAGCTGACATCAAGCAGGGGCTAGACCTTGTGGTAGGTAAACAGCTTATACTTCTCCTTCAGAGTGAGATACAAGAGTGGCAAGAATCCCCCATGACTGGTGGTCTGTTTACTTCTGTCTCAGAATTCCCATTAACATCCTCGTGAATGCACAAGAGCTCAAATATTTCTTCATATCAAGCGGCTACAGTTGAATACTGGCTGTAGATTTGGGACAGTGACACATATTCACATGCAGACAAACAGTTCCGCTCCAAATCACACCGGAGCACTAGCTTTTCAGGCCATCAGTCTAATCCCCCAGTTTTTTAATTTTGCCCAACCCTGGAAAGTTTCTCCTACCATATCAAATGTGGTAGAAATGAAAAAACATTTAATCTTGCCTCTAATTAACAAAATATTACAAACATACCAGTCTTTGCAAGCAAATATGACTTGTATTAATTGCTCTTTCCCAACAGCAAACTGCCTTGGGTTGTGTGCAATGTAGAATATTTCCTGTAATTGCGATTGTATGGGCTGAAACTACGTAACTAGAGATTATATCCCCACTTCTCCAGAGAGCAGGTATTAGCTTTCTCTCTGCGGATTCTGACTGCACAGCCTGCTGTCATATCGCAATTTATCCACCCTGTTGAAGCTGGTCATCTTTTAAATGCATAAAAAACTACTATCTTCACACAAGTACAAGCGTAACCTGAACCGCAGTTTGTCTGGCACCGCTCACATAAGGAGGCGCATCTCCTCGTGCTTCCAATGTGCACTCAATATACTACTGGTGTGTGTTTCGCTGTGAAAGTGAAACTAGACAGAATGCCATTTAAAGAATTAAGTGAGGTGACATCACTCCGTTCACCCACCAAATTAGAAGTTTAGTCATTACCCCTTCAAGTCTCAGCTGACCCGATTTGGATTTTAACCAGCAAGTAAACAAGCCCTATTAACAACACTGTTCAACACCACCTCTAGCAAGATGCCAATACATGTATAGTTAAACAGCACTTCCAGTTAAGCAGCACCCAGTCACTATTTTAAAAAACTGACCTTTTGCATTCGCCATGTGGATGAGTCCGGTAAGTCAAAGCACAAAGAAAAATCTTGTAAAAAGGAGGAAAGACAGCTGCCAAGGGTGCGACCAGATCAGCTTCAGAGTAAGTCTGCGGAACAGAGTGGCATTTGCAAAGGCACTGAAGCTCTCTCATGGAATCAGGCTGCTGGTGGTGACAGAGCCATCTGTCCTGTCTTTTTTGCCCTTTCCTGTCTGCCATCAATTTTCCACAAAGGCTCCGAGCGACAGTCCCCTCATAGTGACCATACTTGGAAACAAGGTGTATGACAGGCAGGGGGAGAATGGCAATAATCTCTCAGAACCCCTGTGTTATGGCTTGGGAAAAAATAGCTGAGAGTTTGCAAAGCAGTGAAGAAGAAGTGAAAACTGAGAAGATCTGCTGACAGGAGGATTCGGCAGGCACGCACCCCCTCGTTACATGCATCTTTGAATTGCGGCGCAGAGGCGAAGGCGTGCTCTCCTTGTGCCGACAGTAAACAAGGGAGTATTTCAGGGCCAGCTGCCTGTGGAAGAGGAGAGATGCCTGTTGCTGTCCTGCAAAGTTACGGTTTTTTAGGAGTGTGTATCAACACTTCTGAAACTCTCATTTCTTGCACCTTCATTCAGCAAAGTGCTCCTTGGGGCTGAAGTTAAGATATTTCGCTGACCTGGACCTGTCAGGAGTAAGATGGCAAGTCATACTTCACCTTTCAATATGAACAACCATCAACGTGTTTCTCAGCCACAGAATACGCAGGAATTATTATAGTGTGTTTTATGTTCAGATTGGTGCTATTCTTAGCAGCAGACAAGTCTAGACATGTTTTACAGTTTGATTTCACAAATTCCAATTCAGAGGTATTAGGCTAAAATTCAGTTCTGCTCCTCGTAGGTTCAGTTACCATTTTCATTATTAGACCGTCCAAGTATCTTACAGCATCACTTCATGCAATGTGATTATCCCACATTTATTCTCTCATCCTTTTACCCAGAAGGATATGTGTAGCAGAGGGGTTTTGATTTGATACCTTAAAAATAATATGCAAGCACACCCCCACATTCACACACTGTTGTCTGGCCGAGTGAGCGTGAAATGAGCTGTGTACTTGGAGCAGAGACTATTTCGCTTAGCCTTGGTTGGTGGTTAGCAAGGAAGGTTGTACAGGCTGGCTCCTGTGAAAGATCTCGCTCCTGTTATTGCTGAAACTCTCACTGTATCCACAGCTGGAGTCCTGCCAATAGGATTCCTCCAAACTAACTATAGGACAGAAATGCCTTACTGACTCTTGAAGATGTTGACTGCATGCCTCATTGTGTGTGACTTATCCATGGACAGGGTGACAACTGGGTGTTTAGGAAGACTGCGACTGTACCCGGTGAGGGGTACTTCCCTAGCCTTCACTCCTATTCCACGCTAAGGTTCTCAGGACCCAGTAGGATAAATGTCATATGATGAGCTCATGTTTTTATTTCACGTTAATTCTGTTATACAGATGTACTAGTGATCTGGTAGGAGCACAGGGACCTGCAGACACGTGCCTCCAAGCAACTTGCGTAGATATTTGTGATGGCAGATAAGGCCTAATACTTACCAGGATCAGTGACTTTACTCCTGTTTCCTTCCTTTCTATTAAGAAAAGGAGGGAGATATTTAAGTGTTATTACCTTGACAATGCCCATTTTGCAGGAACGATCTGATTTCCTTTTCATTTAAATTTCTGGTTGAGTCAGCTGCGGTGGAGTTTTGGTGGAATCTCCATCTCTGGAAGTATTCAACAGATGTGTGGATGTGGTGCTGAGGGACATGGTTTAGGGACCCTGGCAGGGCAGGTGAATAGTTGGACTCCATGATCTTAAAGGTCTCCTCCAAGCAAATGATTCTGCAATTCTGTGATAGCCTCTGCTTAATAAAGTTGGGCATATCACTCTCTTGTATCAAGCATATTCTACCAGTAAGTGACCAAGTGAATCATGACATGGTTAAACCAAGTGCTCAAAACAGCTTATATGCTCAACAGTTTATTTCATGTATTTTTAGTGCCCCAGGTAATTTCTGCTGGCTGCTAGTTAGAGCTAGATGTGCAAAGCTTCTGGAAGTTTGGAGGCTCCAGGTAGCATCATGCCTTCCCAAGGTTTTTCAAGTTTTCTTGCAGCTGTTTATTTTCTAATAACTGAAGTTTGAAATGTCAATGAGGGCTACTTCCTTGTAACCAAAATAAAATTTCCTTAACATTAAGAATGTGAATTATACTGTTTAGTTAGAAAAAAATTAGTTAGAAAAAATATCAGTTAGAAATTCGTTAAAAAAACTAGTTAAAAATTAGTAAAAAATTAGTTAGAAAAAAATCATTCTGGTGGAGATACTGGAAACACTAGTGTTCAATCATAGATGGTTTAAGAGATGAAAACTGCAAGAAAAGTAATGCCCTATAGCTGCTTGTTTAGCTACATCACCTCTACATTTGTGTTCTTTGGGATCAAATAATGAAAGATAAAATGAGATATTCAAATAATATTCACATAATGAGAGCTAACAGCTAGTACTTGACTTTACTCCATGAACATGTATGCGGAGATATTTTTGTATTGCTAATGCTGCACAATATTAAGTCATTTGACCTAAGGAACGCAGGAATTTTAATAAGGTAAAGCTGCAAGTTTTCCAGCAAAGTAACATCTTGTGAAAGATTTAATTTTTATAGAGGGAAAATCAATTGCTTGATGTTCAGCAGCTACGTCCTGCAAGAAAATATTCTAGAGGTTCTCTCACTGTTCCTTCCAAGAGGAAGGGGTCTCTTCTGTGTGGAAAATATTTCCTTTTAATTTTTCCAAAGCTTTCCAGGTTTTTGCACAGCCTTCCACAGAAAAAATGGTGAAGAAAACAGCTTCATATTCTGAAGTTTCCAGGTTTTCTCCCAGAGCCTCACTCAGACTTTTAGGCAGCCTGCAGGAGCTCAGCAGAAGTGCTGTACCTCATGTGTAGTTATCAGCAGAGAGGGTGTCGCTGGTTGGAGCATGTGGCAGCTGTACAAGAAGGCAAAGACCGATGGTATTACATTGCCTTTCACCCTGCACCTTGAAGAAATTGTGGCCGCCCTGGGCTAACTCTTAGGATTCACTCAGGTGAGATTTTTTTTTTCATTATCCATACGCTTGTGGACCTGCTCAAGGTTTAGACCTGAATTCAAGCCCTGGGAATGTTGAGATGTGCAGTTTTGTTCACAGATGACGTCAGTGACTAGGTAGCTTTGTAAGTAGTGTCCAATGGAGTGAGTGAAGTTGCAGTTGACTGTTCTGCCTGTGCTAAGGTAGTCTGTCCTTTGAACCCTCTGCTAAGCTTTTACAGATTAATGTGAGAGAGGTTCAGCCTGGAATCAGATCTAAGTGATCTGGGTTACTCAGGACGTACTCTGGCCAAGAGTTCTTGCTTATGACATTGTAATCACTGCTTGGCTACTGACACGTGAGGTGTTTTTATCTTCCTGCATTTATCTCATTAGCATTAGCATTAGCATCAGTATTAGCATCAGCATCAGTATTAGCATTAGCATCAGTATTAGCATTAGCACCAGTATTAGCATTATCTTTTTGTTAAAGGGGAAGAACCCATGACCAGGAAAAACATATGCAAACACCTTGCCCTTGAATGGGTGACTAAGAGGAAGGGTCTGGGGCCACCAGCAAGGGCTTTGCTGTCATGGGGTGACCTGTGACCACTGACCGTATGTGGTCACAATGTCCTGGTCTGTGCTCTGTGGTTTGAGGCAGTCTGTCCAACAGAGAAGAGAACGTGTGACAACTATTTGTGCCTTTGGGGACTCCCGGCCCCATTCTTGGATTGAAATCCACCTCCAGTAAGTCAAATCTGTGTGGGGATGTCCCATCCTTCCTTCTTCTGGTTTACTGCCTGGGAAAATCCCAGACCCCAGCTCCCTTTTGTTGTTATGGCCCTGCAGGGGGTGGAAATTGTGTCAAGTGGTAGGATACCCTGGGGCTGCTGGTGGGTTGTGTGTCCGACTGTCAGCCAGGGCCAAAGGAGAAGCCTGTGTCATCTCACTGGGAACAGGAACAGCCTGGGAATGAAGGACCTGTGCCGGGGCTCACTTGTGACTGTGTGGGATCTGCTCACCCCGTGGGCCCTCCTTGGTGGTTGGGAACGCTGGTGACCATGCAGCTTTGTAGGTTGCCTTGGAGTGTTATGTTTGCTAGAAAAAATTGAACTGGAGTTTACTTTGTTGCCTGTGCTAAGGTAGGCTACCCTTTGAATAGCTTTTCAGCTTTTTAAGAACATAGCAGCAGTGGTGACAGCAGATGTGAGACACGGCATTATTTGATTTCAGGAGACAGACAATTCATACAGCTTTGCAATAGAACACTTCGTTTTTCCCTCTGACGCAATGACTTGTCAAATCAACAGCTATTTTGGACGTACCTACATTAAAGTAATATACATTCACAGTATAAGGGGTTTTTTTATTTATTTATTTTCAGGGTGAGGAGAGGATTGACAATGTACATGAAAAAATATGATGATGTACTAGCTGATAGTACTTAAAGCTCTGGAACATCTTACAGCACAGCACATTGGAGACAAAGGAGAAAATTGGTAGTTACGTGAAGCGTTCAGTTAAGTACGACTTGACAAGATCATCTATAGTTACCACCACAAAGCGGTGGCTTTGTTACCACTGCTTACCTTACTGTTTCAGGGCCATTTTGATCTACAGCTTGGGCTTGTATTGAGGGACACCATGAATTTAAAATATGAGTCCCTACAGCTGAAGCTGAAGAGCTGCTTTAACATATTTCTATCTACTGTGAGGCGGGCACACATACAGTGACTAATTACACAGATACTAAATCTCATTTCAGTATTAGATATTCTCTAATATTCTGTGTTTTTTATGGCCTGAATGTTGCCTCAAACTGTCCTGGCACACATGCAATGAAAGGTCCTTATAAGTAAATGCACTAAAATCAGGGCTACTCATTGTCAGAAATTTCTGTTTGCGGATGATGCTAGACCACATCTGCCCGTGCTAGCGCGAACAAGATGTCTAGACACATAGAAATGCCCAGGAAGATGCAGGCAGCTTTGGGTTTATACAGTCATATAGACAAGAGCAGGCATGTTGCTCCTCATATTCTGGAGTACATGTCGGCCATCACTTGGAGTGAGGCATCTTGCTTATCTGAAAGGATTCACAATAACCTAAAGAGTCCAAATTGTTTTGAGTGGCTCTCACCAAAGATGGAGAATGACTGTTCACAGGAAATCTCTAAAGCATGCTCTCTGGAGCGCATAATACTTGGATTTACCCTTCACCAAAACTGCCCATCAAAATCAAAGATATGGAGAGTTCGGTGCATAAGCAAGATGCCTCACTCCAAGTGATATTTGTAAAATTTGTTCCTTAACCAGTTTCATTCAGCTAGATGTGTTTGGGGGGATCCTTGTTCATAATCTGTAGGACTCCACTTCCTTTGAGAATGGCAGACTAGCAGAGGGAAAGTCCAACCACCCAGAAGGGTGCAAGTGCACAGTTAGAGGATGAAGTTACATTTGTGTAAAATCAATGGAAACCTCTGGTCCAGGCCATCCATGATCATACCATGTTCGGTATGAGCTGGCTGTTCAGCTGAAGAACGCCTGAAGCACCTTCATGGCTTGAAACATCAAGAAATTGCATCATGTAGTGTGGATAATGCGTGCAGGGTTATAGACCAGGAGCTATCCTGTACAAGGGGAGGGGTAGATTTGACAAGTGAACTGAAAAGAGTTTTAGAGATCCTGGATGGATACACTGAATGCACAAATAGAAGTTCAAGAGGGCATTGCTTCATGGTTATGTAATGGAATAAGTAGGTGTCTATAATTGTCCAGCTGGACTACTTAAATTAACTGAATAACTAATTGAACCTGTCTCATGTTATAAACTTTTTTGATCTGGGGTTTTTTTTCCAGCGATCCCTGTAATGTCAGCGTGGCTAATTTTAGCTGCCACTTTCCCCTTGAAGATATTTACCAACACGGTGCCCTCAGCCTGTTGTACAGGAAGTTGAGGCTGCACGCTATCTCGTCAGGCTGAATGCTCTCCAGCCAATGAGGTCAAATTATAAGTAGCTGCACTAATCTGCCTATCATCAGAAATAGCTAAAGAAAAATGCACAAATGTAAACATAAAAGGGAACCCTCATAATTTGCATACTTGTCATAGTTCAGCATAAATCATCCTAAATGCCAGGAGGGGTGTTCTTTTTGACACAATCTGGAGGCTGGCTTTACTTGCTGACATCCTATCTTCTCACAAGATACTGTATATTAGTAAAGTTAATTGACTAATCATTTTCATCACTGGGAGTGTAAGTAAATAATTCCATCTATTTCTACCTAGGCTTCTGTTTACGGTCCGAGGGTGCCAAGCATTCAGTCTAAATGAAAATATACCCTCTAGTAACCATGCACGGCATCCCCCATAACAAGCTGCAGAAACTCTCCGAAGCATTGCTGTTATGTTGTGGGGAATCCTGAGAATCTTAGGCTTAACTCACCATGCCGGGCAGCCTCCCTCAGGGCTGGCCAGGCGGAGGCTGGGGCAGCGGGGGGATGCATCTGGGCAGACCCGTGTTTGAGCACCGGCACCTGTCACTTTTAGGGAAAGGGGGCAAGTCTGCATGTCATGAATTGGTGGTGGCTGGGAATGTGCATGAGATGATGTGGAAACACACGCTTCAGCTAGATGAGAGAAGGTGAAGGCTTGTCTAATAACTGATGGTTTCTGTGGTTTTACTGTCCCCGCACTATCAGCCATAAATACTTTGTTCCTTTGACCGGTTTTTCCTAAAGGTGGGGAAGGGAAATTTGCTGCTTCTTCTTCCTTCTGTATCTTTGCCTTCCGGTGAATTCAAGTCAATTTTTCTGCCATCAGGGGTATTGATTAGTGATGGGGATTTTTGTCAGGCACAACTACCTGGTTTGAGACCACCAACTCTTTTACTCTGCTGGGCTGCAGCTGTGAGAGGCAGCAACTGCGACTGCTGATGAAGCCGGCCTCGCTCACCCCCGGGATGTACAGGTGAAAGGCTTTGCAGTGAGACCAGAACAGTTCATTCCCTGCCAGACTGCACCAGCCCGGCTGTCACCAACAGCTTTGGCCCACTCTCTTGAGTTAACCAGACTAAACCCTACTTTCTGTGCTCATCCAGGCACAAGAAGTGAGGGCAGCTAATTGCTTCTGCACAAAATGAGCTTTAAAGAACAGGGGGTTTAGATGTAAAAAGCTGAATTCTACTTAACCACATGCTTAAGTGTCCCTGTGTTCATCTGCACTTAAGGAAGGGCTTTATTGGATAGGTAGGGATCTAACCACGAAGTTAAATGCTTCTAGTGATGAGGATTTTTTCACACAGCCAGAGAACTTGCAACGTTGTGCCTTGAATGTTTAAAATGTATTTCACCCCCAAAAAAGGATCACTTGTACTTTAGTTTAAAGAAATCCTGAGTAATTCCAGTGTATGCTATTTCACATATAGAGCGTGTTCCCATTTCCTAAAAGCTCTCCTATTAATTCCCCAGACAAAGTTCTGTTGACATTTTTGTGTGTTTAACTTACGGACATCCTTAGTTTGTGAGATCTTTACTACTTCTCGTTTTAGCATGCAAAAAATCTTTTATGTGGCTGTATCAAAACCCAATCTTGTATGCAAGTCATATTTTCTTCAGACCAAGCTGTCCTCTGAGGAGCAGGATTGCGTAAAAGGTGTGGGGGAGGGAGCTAAATGTAACATTTAATGGGAAGCCCATTCAAACCCTCTAGCAACTGGAACTAATGGGGATAGACAGGGTTGTGAAATACGAGCCTTCAAGATCTCCACTGAGAGATATCTGTTCCACTTTGGCTTTCCAGGCCTTACTTCCCAGAGACATTGGGTTCTTTTCTTTAAATCAGTTCAGATATTTATAAGTAAGAGCAGTACTGCAGTGAATTCTTTCTAAAGGTATTTCTTGAAATCCAAGAAACCATCTTTCCAAATAGAGAGCGGTTTTAGCAGCACTTTATGTCGTCAGCGCTTTGAGGTAGCATGTTGCTTCTTCTTTTTGTATCCAATACAGTGAATGGGTCACTGACTGTGATTTGATTCCACAGAAAACAAACCAACCTTTTCTTTTTTTTTATGGTTTCTTAGTGAAATGAACTTTAATAACAGGAGTTTGTTGCATTACAGTTGGTAACAGCGTACCCTTACACAATCCTTTGGGATATAGCAGGTGTTAGCAGCATCTTGGGCAGAGCTTTTTGTGGAAGAACAGCACACATTGTTGTAGCTGATGAAGGCGAGGGTGTATTAATGACAGAAAATATCTGCAGATGAGCACATACTGCAGGTTTCCGAGTCTAGTTCTGATCTGTTTATGTAGTGGACACTGAACACTGCACCATCTGAACACTTTGAACATCTGAACTATGAACACCTGAACTATGAACACCTGAACACTCCATGTATCGGGGAAATTAAGTAGAGACACTCCTGTATGTTCTTCCTGGTCAGAATTCAAATTTTGAGTCCGGTGTATTCAACTGTCTTTAATAACTGGAAGTACGTTTTACTACTTTGCTGGTACCAGAGTGACTTTGCGTCAAGCTCAGTATGAACACCCACTGCAACAGTGCCAGCCTAATGCAGGTTACTGAGTACCCTGTGCCTCCGACGCAAAGGACCCTGAATGCGCTGAAAGGAGAAAGTAGCCTCAGATAGGAGACGGGACAAAGGAATTCCTCTGACTGGCAAAAAGAACATCTTTTGGCTTCAGAGTGTTGGAGGGAAAAGAGGAGCAGGAGTGGGAAAAAACAGATGGTCCACTGATGTAGTCATGTAGAACTGCAGATGTTGCTCAGTGAAGACTAAGGAGAAGCGCAGTTTTCTGGGATGCCATGAGGATTTAGTCATTGGGTCCTGCACTCTCTTCTGGCTAATGAGGCATTCCAGGCCAGCTGCTCTGCATGGACCAGATTTATCACTTTCTTGGCCACCCAGCTGGCTGGAAGACGGTTGGCATGGTAGTGAGAAAGTCTTCTGGACCTCGTTTCGTGTACAGAACCCTTGATATTTATGTTGTATCCTTCTCGAAATTTTTTGAGCTGGAAATATCCCTGACTGCAAGGATTAGGGAAAAAAGAAAGAAAAGGGAAAAAATGTGGTAGGCCAGCAAAGGAATTTTCATAATGAAAAGCAATTCCATAAGATTGTTCCCTAGTGGCTAAGCTGCTTCAGTGACTACAAGAGCAAGCAGGAAACTAGGTATACTGGGAAGTCAAGTGCAAACCAGGGGCAGTGCAGGCTGTGCTGGGGAAGCTGGAGTAATTTATAGCTCTGCACTTGTCCCTGCACTTGGGACAGAATCAGCATTACTGTTTCACTGACTGCATTTATAGCAAGGAAAGATGCTTAAGAGCAAGAAAGGAAATTTCCTTTAAATCAGAAATACTATCATTCTCGTCTCTCTGCTAACGTGCTCAGCCAATCAGAAATGGAGGAGAATACACATTGGCTACTGGATGCTTTCACCTTTCTACAACAAGCTTTAATCAACAGTATATAAACATCATGTCAGCATATAGTTAGAAAATGTCATACAGCTGTTCAGACGCTAAGAATACAAAGAGGTGGAATCCCTCGTTTCATGCAAAATTTAGTGCAATCTGAGCGAGGGTGTCAGGACCATGATGAAAGCTTTGCTGCGACCGCAACAATATATGTGCTGTATAGAATTAATTATCCAGAAGTGAAATGTGTATGTGATGTCAGCCTGGAAATATCTAATGAAGATGTCTGCTCTAGGTTACCTTCAAACACGTAACCTACTTAACCTGTAACATAACGAGGATAACTGCAAAGCTTCAGGCAGCTTCCCAGCAACTCTGGCCTTTGTTTGGAGATTATTGATGTTTAGCTAGTCTGGTAGACTACTCCAACATGCAATGCTCTCACCTGCCTGGGTGGCTTACTGTTGACTCATAGCTGTGACCAGCTTTAGCAAATATAAGCTATTATTTGTGTGGTTTTTTAGTGAATTTGACCAGAACTTTTTTTTGGCTGCTTAAGAAAGCAGTCCAAACCAAATTTCACACCCCTGCCACCCCTCTCCCTGGACATGAGATGAAGAAAGGCTTACTGAAAACTGGAAGTGCTGAATTCAGTCCTGCTCTGCTTAACGACTCAGCAGGTAAATTACGGAGCCATGCTGGGGCGATCTGTGGGTGGCTTTCCTGGCTAGAGGTCAGTATCGTGAGAACTAGCTAACTGACTCCTCCCTTGTATGCTTTCACTAATATGATCTTGTCAAATTTCCCCTATTTACTAATTAATTCTAACCAGTTAGATTCACCTTGTGCTAAGTAATTTAGTAGAAGAAGTCTAGAGAAAGTCAAGGACACTTGTCCTTCCGCTTTACTTGAGGACAGAGGTTCACATGCAGGGGAAAACTACACATACAGATGTAAGCTAAATATTAAAATTTAATAACCATTCCTACTGCTTTTGTCCAGTATTTGGATGGGTAATATCAGTCCAGGTGATATCATTAACAGGCAGATGGATATTATCTGGGGAAGTCGTTTATGCTTGGTAGAAGATTGTCATGGAGCCTTGGACTGATAGGTACTACATGCAAGATTTGACATTCCTGTGCCTAGACTGTCATCACCATCAAAGGTGTCAGTAAGTTGGAGAGAGATGAGACTTTAATATTCTCTGTATGTCTTGTTAAATTCTGTTCCTTGCTGCAGGGTCAAAAACACTTACCAGGAGTTTGGTTGAGTTACCAAGCCCAGCTTAGTCTCCTTTTTCTGAATGTGGCACACACAGACCAAGCAACTAAAACAGCAGGCAAAGATCATCTAAAGAAGACCTAAAAGCTTTTCTGGGACATATGCCATGCAAAGTACCTGCTGATTGGGCTAAATTGGAAAATTACGGGTATCTCAGAGTTTGCATGGTCACCACCTTATAGACTCTCTTGTTCCTCTCTGGTAGCCTATAATACCTCTTTGACATGCCTGGGAATGCCCTTTTTCCAGGGTCGATTTTTTCCTAGTTACTATCCAGAAACTACAGTCATCTGGCTGGTCAATATATAGTTCTCAGTTATGTTGTATCAGAGAAAACACCAAAGAGGGTTACACCACCTTAGAACTGCATGGGCATGGTGGCTCTCTCAAATTTCGTCTGTAGTACACTGATTAAGAAGGGATCTATTGTATTGGAAAGGTGTTTACAGTCAAAGTGAATGAAATAGGATACGGATAATTAGGATGGCCATGTTAACTGGAAAAGAAACAGGGAGCAAGCTCCTAAGTCCATTTAAAGCTAATTAGGTGGCCTGTCACTTTGATAAGATGTTTGGGCTCACAGAATCTGCTTTGTTGAGGGTATTTCTTCTTTAATTGGCCTGTCAATTACAATTTGCTGTGAAATGCTGCAAACTGCTTACAGCCTGTTTTCAGCCTGTCTTACCAATGGATCCCAGAAACAGGGGGTTCTTCTCTTTTTTCTTTTGACCGAATAAAGCATTAGAATGAATGTTACTCGTTATTCTCCTGGTTTGTTTCAACGATTTTTGCTATTCACTTTGACACCTTCAGGACAGGTCTCCCACAACTGCAAGTTGCAATGGAAAAATGAGGTGTAAACTGAACACGGTGCATGGGACACAGTGTTGATCTTCCCTGTGGTGATGAGCTGAGAATGCTAGAACTGAATAAGAGATTAGGCAGCAGAATAGGTGCCTTACAGGAGCAAGGCATTTTTGACATCATTAAGGGTTAGCTGAGAAACTGAAAATTAGCAAGTACTTTTTAGAGGGAGCATGGAAATAATCAAGTGTGAAATAGCAATCTATTGACCTCTGGTGACTTGATGTCTTGATTTAGGCAACTGCTCTACAAGCTTGACAAACAACTTAATGCCAGTGATTATACTGGACTTTTTATGGCAGTTCGCTAGTTACTCAGATGAGGAGCAGCCACCATGTGACAAAACATGAACAGCTGACTCAAAGGCACCCTTGGTCAAAGCAAAAGCAAGTGTTTTCCATGTTGGTGTTACTCGTTTCTGTTTTCCTGGCTGAGAAAAGCAGTTCAGCTAAATGTCATGGGCCTGTATGCTCCCTCTGAGGGAAGTTTTCCTTTAGGAAGAAAACAACCAAGAAGAATTTGCTGTGACCTCGCACTGTTGATAAAACCAATACTGCTAAGCAGCCCGTGAATTTAATTCTCATGTTCATGGGCGTGCAGTGTCTGTATTCTCACAGAGCTGGAGTAGCCACCATCTAGTCCTTGTTCTTGTCCTTTCCTTTTGCACCATTCAGGTGGTATGAAAGTCTTATTTTTAAATAATTATTATTTTCAGAGAGATTTCTAGAGGGAAATCACCCTTTCTCTCTCTCCAATGTCAGATCGAGCTGGAGGAAGCACGTGCAGCAGTAAGTGTTCCTCAACTGTGTGTGGACTTAAATGGGTGCCGTAAATCCAGGAATAGGTGTGTTATGGATGCGGATGTCAAAACCTAAGTCACTATTAGCTTCTAGTAACTCTCATAACTGTGGAAACTATTTGAGGTTTCTGGCTAAGCCAAATCCCGTTTCTTTCCTCTTAGAATTACAACAAAACATCCCGATCTTAGGAGATGTGAAGCGTGTTTTGCAAAACAGCATTTGTTTGAAAGCACTCGGCCACGTCTGAGATCTAAAAGGAGAACAGCCTGTTTAAGATTTTTTCCGAAGTGTGGATTAGGTAGAGAAATAGTCATTTCCTCTCTGGATTTCCTCTCCTTTTTTCCTAAGGCCAGGTGCTTTTAACACATATTCAGCAACTTTCCTCTACCGCAGAATGCTTATATGTTTGTGGCCTTTGCTTCATTTTCAGACTAGAGTAGTTGAGCTGGAAGAGACCTACAACGATCATCTAGTTCCACAGCCAGTTTAGGTTTTTGCCGTGACTCGGGTTTGGAGTGAGGCGTCTGCAGCCACCACATAGGGCAGTGACTGGTGCCGCCGCTGTGCACAGGCATTGAAAGCTTGCCTCTTACTCTAATACTATGTCTAGTGGCGTGACTTAAAATTTGATTTGGGAAGGAGAATTCAAAAAGCTAAATAAAAGGATGACTCAAAACACGACATGTTCGTCAACTCCTTGAATAGCTGTTTACACTCCTACTTTTACTATAAATCGGTACCTCATGGCTTCTTTGTATAAGACGGAGAGCTAGTCTAGCAGGATGACCTAGTTATTTTTAAAGCCCGCTTATGTCAATACTCTCTGTCCTGTGACCGTGTTGGCCACCATTATTTCGGGGTGAGGTCAGTCTTTTTCTTTGCTCGGGCCGCTTGCCAGTTTCTAAACACCTGCCTTGAAAGTGACAGCTCTATGGGTGTCCTCATAAATTACAAATCATGTGCCTCTGCCCTGATGCCTTGGGACAAGCACAAAGTTAGAAACTGCCCTGTAACCCAAGCCCCAGGGCTGCTGCATGGGACAGCTGAGCAGCAGGCAGCCAGCCGCAGCAGCGGGGGGCCGGCTACACCGCAGACCCCCGGGCAGCGCCCAGGCTGGCGCAGTGGAAACTCTGCGTGCACCAGTGCCAGTGGGCATGTGGCTGTGCCCAAGGGGAGCCAGGGCTGGCCTCCAGGTAGGGACCTTCGCCCATGGAGAAGGGTGGCAAAACCAAGTGGCCAGCAAAGGGGTACTGTGGGTTTTGCACAGCACCTCTGCCCTAGTGTGCCTGGGACGGACTGAACCGTCAGGGGCAGAACGGGAAGGGGGGAGCAGGGCTCTCCGAGCAGAATGGGCAATCTGGTGCACAGTTGTCACTATTCTTTGCCACCTCCCAGTTCCTCAGTTACAGCTCTGGCATACAACAGACCGTGGTACTAATTCAGTGACAGGTTTTCCTCCGTCCAGGGTGCGCTGCAGACACCCAGCCAGCATATACATGCTCCGTTGCCTGACACACCCCTAAAGTTTCAATTCAACAAAACACTTCGGTGCTGCCCTTCCCCTCAAACCCAGCTGTTCAACCTGCCCTGCTCTCAACATCCCCGTCATGCAGGTTACATCCACCCATGGGGAAACCATGAGACAGGCCAGACAAGCTGCAATGTCCCACTGCCCTACTCTGTCTGCTTCTTCCCCGTGTGTGTCTTGTCCCCCACTATCACAAGATCCATGCCCGGTAGTGCCCAAGGTCTGGGGAGCAGCACCTCCTGTATCACAGTGCCATGGTTCTCTTTCAGCTCCGTAACTGCAGGTGCTGGACACAATGGCTAGTGGGATTCCTGATGGAGAGGTATGCTGTGAGCTCCCGGGATGTGAGCATGGAAAAGCAATACAAGCACTGAACACAGCAGAGGCTGATCAGGCATCATTTTCAACCCTCCTATATGCTGCCTCCAAAGGCACAAGCAAAACCTGTTACCCTGTTGACACAGGATCCTTAGCTGGATGACTAAAGTGCAGCAAAATGGAACCCTGAATTGGTTTAAATTATCCATGAGGTGTATTTTAACAGAGACAGCTTTGTCTCCTTCTTCTAGTGAGTGAGCATCTTTTACGTTCCTTTTGACAGCTGGGTAGGATGTACAGTTGATGCGCTTGCCCATTCATCAGTAAGAGAAGGCTGCGGAGGAGTGCTGATCAGAGCTGCCTGTAAGAATGCACCACCTTGCTTTCAACTTTAGATTCATCTGAAAATAAATTGTACTTCCTTACAGCTGTGCTTCTGAATATGATGAATATTGATTGCAGGGAAATACTGAGCTGGACTGATGAGCAGGCTGCAAAACAAATTTATTTGCTTTGTGAAATAATGAGGTTACTAATCCTTCTTTGGGGGTGACCACAGATTAGGTCTCACATTGGCTGATTGAAGATGGATGAGTGAGACTCCGAAGATAATTTGCTCTGAGATTTGTAATGCTGGCTGCTCCAGTTCCTGCATGTGATTTATCTTCCCAAACACACTGTATGGTATGGGGTTTTCACCCTGCACCTGGTATGGATGAAGAAACCATCTGCAACTTCCAGCCAACTCGGGGTAAACCTTGTAGGGATTTCTCAATCCAGTTTTGTTTTCTGCAACTCCTAAGCACACTGCAACCACAGTAATGAAAAAGTCTTTCAGCACAGAAATATGCCATAGTGAAGTTGCTATTAATCAGAATGTCAAGAGGTAGTGCCTTGGAGCAGTCATCGCTCAATGGTTCTGCAATGCAGACCAAACACTTTAGTGATAAAATCCCAGTCCCATTGAGTACTTCCCAAAGTGCATCTCAAAATAAATGCAGAAGCTTCCACTGGAGCTGTAGTGCTGCTGCTATGCTGCACTGTGTACTTTGGTAAGTCTCTTGGTATGCATATTGCTTGAGATCCTTTCAGTTATTCTTCAAGTTCTTTTCCTCTTCCTCTCCCAGCCCTGTTAGCAACAGCCAGTGTTGAGGACTCGAAGTCCCTAGTAGGGAATGACCATTAGAGGACTATATATGCACACAAGTTGGCTGTTCATAAATTTGAAAGGCCAGGTCTTGGAATTTTATGTTGAACCTTAGGTCATTTATCTCATCTAGCCTTCAGTGATGGCAAAGCCCATGTCCAAGATGCGTCTTTCAAAAACAATTTGCTATCGTTATTATTTGCAGGAAAACAAACCAAAAAAAAGGAAGCAGTCGTAGTTCAGGGTCCTTGAAGTGACCCGTGTCAGCAAAGGGATTGAGAAATGAAGCGGAAGGAGAATCTCTGGGAAAGGCTGCTCCACTGCTGGCAGAGTGGGGGGCCAGCTCCTGACTCTGGGGTGTCCCCCTCCCGCTTGTCCCACCTGGCACAGTGCTGGGCAGCACAGTGAGTGGGGAGTGTGCCTCCTCTCCTCTGGGCCTGGTGGTGACAGCAGCTCCTGGTCCCCGGCCAGGGTGGCTGTGGCCTCGGAGAAGGCATTTGGCAGTCTGAGAGGCATCTGCTGGCCCAACAGCTGCTCCCAGCTCTTGGGGCAGGCAGGGGTACGGTGCAAGAGAGATCAGCAGGGACTAAGGCACTATGAGACTTGGGAAAAACAAAGGAGAAACAGCTCTGTGCCCATCAGTGATAAGAAGAAATAAAGATGATGCTTCAGTACAGAAAGTAAGTGCTTCTTGCCATGTCACAGTTTTGCTTTCTTCTTTTTTCCCCCTAATGGAAAGCACTCACAAAACCAGCATTGTTATTAAACTCGGAAAAATATCACCTCACATCTTTCCAAATCTTGAGTCATGATTCCATTGCCAAGGTGATCGTCTGTTTGCCATACGTGAACAACAGTAGCAAATAAGATGGTGTTTGTCACACTGGTCTAATAGCACCTACAGTTGTCCTCATCAGATCGCAGTAATACAGAAATGAGGAGTGATCCACTGAAGTAATTCTTTTCAGGGGAAAAAAAAATGCTACTTGTGGAAGAAAGCAGAAACTATGGAATTTCTGCAGGTGAGATCAAACAATTCAGACAAAACATGGGGGTCAAAGAAATAAGAATTGTTCTTTTTGTCTTTAAACGGAAGCTTGGGGCTGAGCCAGCGTGTTCTGAAATCAGTGGAAAATGAAAGCTGTAGTTTATTCAAATCCTGTTGCTCTAGGATTATGCTTGTCTCGGAAAGGTGGTATTGCTTCATGGATTTAGAGCATGACACAACGTCAGGTGATTACTAATTTTATTCTTGCTCTGTGACGCACCTGTGCCTCCGGAGACCTGCTTTTCCATGAAGAAGTCATTTAATCTCCCAGAGCCTTTGCTTTCCTTCCCTGTGCTTCCTCTTCTCATCAACTTTGACCTTCAGTGACTGGGTATGAAGCCCCTGTCTCAGTCCTAACTTCTTGACTCTCCAGTGTTATGGAGACGTAAATAAAAGCAATGCCACGTTAAAACCCAAGATCATTTGGTACTGAGCAATTCATGGTGCTGAATTAATTATACACCAGAAAAGCAGCAGCTGTGGGAACTTCGGTGAGTTTGCTGCACGAAAACGTGTTTTGTCTGCTGAAACCTTTCCTAGTTGTTCTTCACCGGGTGCAGAGTGTGGTTATGTTTGAATTTCTGCTGTTGGTGATGCAGTTAACGCTGTAGTCAAAACAAATTGAAGCCTGTCTTCTTCCTGAAGGGTTGGTAATCCAAGGTCCTGAACCTGTCTACACTTGCAGACATGTTTGATTTCATGCAGATGAGCAGAAGCTGCCTACTCCTGTTTAAAAATAATTTTCAGCTATAATTACTGTATCAAGAAATGTCCCTACAAAAGTTCTGTCGTTCAGGATCATTTTTACCTTTTACCCATTCCTGTCCCCCAGGTTTTATGGTTACTTGACTTGATTTTTGTGGGACAAGTTGTGTGCCTGAAGAGGCTTGAGAACCCAAAAAAGCCTTGGTAGGATCTGGGCCAAGTCAGACAGTAGTACTAGGAGGTAAACATTTTGTTTATTTAAGGTCTTACATATTTTCTTCGCTGTGTCCATCATAGGAAAACTTCTGAACTAAAATTTGCAAAAAAAGGTCTAAAAAGTAACTTTCCAATTTCCTTATACAGTCAGGTGTTTGTGAGGAAAAATGTAGTAGAAAACACACCGATGACATCAGACTAATTTTATACTTTAAACGCCAATACCTCGAAAGGCCACAGTGGCTAACTTGTTTCACACTGCTGGCACACAGAGAAATAGTTTGTGTTGTAGGAATCCTGCTCAGAAGAGAGAAAAGCAGAGGAGTTGGTTTCCATGCCCACATATGCACAGATGGGAGCCTGTGAAAATGGGAGATGTTCAAGATTGTGCCCAAGACGTGCTGGTGGGTGTCAATTAGCCATGTCTTCTGGTGGCTATTGATGATGAACACATCTTGCAAAGGTGGGGGATGGGGGGGAGGGAGGTTCTGTGGCTGTCATGAGACACAATGAAATTTCTGTAGCTTGAGCTTCTTAATTCTATTTGTGGGGCTTTTACACCTGTTACAAAATGCTGCCTCACCATTGCTTCATCCATGTTTCCGTACCAACTCATTGTTCTCAGGTAAAAGTGAGCATGGCTGCATATGGCAAAAAGTGAGGGAAGAGACTCAAAGTGTCTGTAAATACAGTACAGCAATTTGTATATTTGCATGTAGGGA
>NW_010416103.1:25004-32183 GCF_000710305.1 Buceros rhinoceros silvestris | reverse complement strand
GTAGGGAAAACTAAGTGTATGTTCCACACAAAAAATGTCAGTTATCTTTTTTGTATGAAAGTGAATGCCATTGTCTTTTTTCTCTACCCTGGGTCTACTTCTAGCACTATTCTAACTCCTGTGGCAGTCGCAAGGGAGACCCTGGCACCTTGGTCCATCAGGATGCACATGTGAAAACTTTATTTTGTAGATGTTTTTGCATTCAAATATTTTAGCTTAAATAACTGTAACTTCCTCTGTAATTTCCTTCTTAGAGTCAGTGTTATCAGGTGCAGCACATCATTTCGTTGTGAGAAGAGGTAGATTCAGGGCTTCTCCTGGAGTCTGTCAACAGTCCTCCCACAGGCAGCAGAAAAACAGTATCAGGTGTTCACTCATGTTACTGAGCAAGAAAGCAGGCTGGTGGTAATATGGGACTGTTCATGGAAATAATACAAGATCATTAAGCTTCCTGAAGAGATTTTGTTTCTGGTGTTTTAATATATTTGATGAGATGTCCAATGTCACTAGCGACAAAGTGTCTCCCATTTGTCGACCTCCCGTGAAAACTGTAGGCATTGCAATCCAACAAGCAGAACTGAACAATAAAAAGGATCCCAGAACGTGTTTAAAAACATTTTTGCTTCTTGAATCACTATACAGGCTTTGCTATGTTCAAAGAGTTTGGTATTGCCTGAAGCTTGTGATAAAAACATCTTTCATCCCTATAAAAGCTGAAGGGCTGCTTTAAGTGCTGTGGAAGCAAGTTCAGCACCTCTTGATGTCAATTCTGTGGATCTGTTTACGCTTAACATGTACAATGCCTTAATACACTCCAAGGCCATGAAGATTCAAAAGCGGCACTTGCTGAAAGATTCCCTTCCTTCAGATTGTTCCTCCGAACTTAGCACCTTATTGGAAAGCATGACAGTAAGTTTTCTACCGTACCAATATTTTAATAAGAGCCAAAACCATGTGTCCAGATGATCTGGAGGATATCCAGCACTTCCTGTTGTCAATGTCTTCATTACAAGACAAAATTAACGCCTGCTTGATTTCACATGCTGTGTTTTACCTGGTCTCTGCAGGGGCGAGGTTGACATACTCATTCCCTGTTTCCACATATGTGTTGTCTAACCACTGTGCTGAGAATACCAAAACATTTGGGGGACTTCTCGTGGCTGCTTTTGCCCTGGAGTGCTTTTGAAATGCACAAAATCTTGAGAGGAAAAACACAAAAGGAAGGTCATCTCATTGATTTGCAGTTTCTGTCTTTAAGTTATGCTAAAGCAACTTCATCAACTTCAGTGGAATTGACCTAGACATCTCCAAAGCTGAATATTTCCACATTTGGCTTCTTTCCCTCTTACAACAGCTTCCACCATGAGGTCTGGGTGGAGGAGCGAGCTGATGTATTCCTGGCAAAGAAAGGCTGTGCACCGTGCTTTCAAGGCACCAGCTGCACAGGAGCCATCAGGGCTCCATGGAACAGGGTGCCCTGATGCAGCTTCTCTCTCCCTTTGGGAGATCAAATTTGCTAAGTGCTTAATGTCAGAGAAGTTCTCTTGGTGACCAGGCTGGTATTGCCTTTCCTACACAGACTGTTAAAGTGCACAGACTATTATTCACTTACTCAATTAACTGCTAAGAGACAGAGGAAATATGTGTCTGGAGGAGCAAATGAAGCCATCTTTATTTGCTGGCTAATCAAAATCCAATGGCTTTTGAAGACAGTGTGAAATGATCATTAATTAGGAGCGATACCTGAATCTGGAGTTCAAAGAACCTTGTACAATCCAAGAAAAAAATGCCTGGAGGACAGAGCTTGTTCCCCTGGGTTGATGAGGCCTTTTTGGACTTAGCCAGCAGGAACCAGCCTGTGTTTGAACTGGATCTGGCCTGAAACACATCTCTAGATCAACCAGGTAAATGCATCTGCAAGCCAGAGCGTCAGTGCATTGGGGAATATGGGTCCCAAAGAGATACTGGTTGATCTAGTAACAGCTTTAGTGGATAGCATACAGAAGGTCCTTCAATGAGGGTGGGTCAATACCGCTACTTGCTCTCTCATGCTCTGACATCAAAGAAGCCATCAGAGTGCCGGGTGACAACCCAAGCTGAATGCTTCTCCCGTTCTCCTTGGGGCACGTGCACTAGTGTACGAACAAGTCAAGGAAACACCAAAGTCATATGGAGGCTCAGTTGTGGCCACTGCTGTGCACACACCTGGGGCCATGTCCATTGAAAGGCTCTGAAGCCATGCTTATGATGAGAACAGTGGGATGCTCCCAGCAAAGTGTGAAGGGATGTGGAAAGGATAGGGGATATGCTGTAAGGGTGGAACACCCAGGGCCAGGGGAAAACAAACGAGCACTGCTGCACAAAACCTGCCACATGGTTCACAACAGTGCAGCCAGTGACTGCCCTGATGGGTGTCCTAGAGCTGTCAAAGGCACCTGGGTGAAAAGGAGCCAGGAAGAGAGGTGGAGTACCTGTGGGCTGGAGAAAGCGGGGCTTGGAAGAGATGTCTGCATGGCAGTGCAGGAGCCCTGTGTCTTGTAGAACAAGACCTGCCCAGCCACGTAAATTTTCCCAATGTTTTCTTGTCAGACTTTACTCCAGAAGGGAGACGGTCGATGGCTTCTACCAACACAGGTCCTATTCCTCTTTGTCAGTTGGTTGTCCCGGCAGGAACTCTGGCAGGGTGTCTCTGTGGTGACCTGTGGTGAACCAGGTGGAATGTACTTAGAAAGTACTTAAAATG
This sequence comes from Buceros rhinoceros silvestris, assembly GCF_000710305.1. Taxonomy (NCBI): domain Eukaryota; kingdom Metazoa; phylum Chordata; class Aves; order Bucerotiformes; family Bucerotidae; genus Buceros; species Buceros rhinoceros. Next base: position 29,440 of record NW_010416103.1, on the reverse strand, counting down.
GGTATATAAGGCAGTAAAAATAAAACAAAATTCATTTCCAAACGAAGAAAGATCTGGAAGTCTGCAGGTCTCATTACAGCCAACGTCCTTAACTTACAAATGACCTTTGCTTTGTTTTCACTGAGAAAAAAAGCTAATTACAAAATTCCCTGCCAATTGGGTACAGAGGAGTGGATCCAGGCTCCGTTTACTCTTCTTTCAAAGCAGGTATATACAAAATATAATACCTGAAGGTATTATAAAGGTGAAAGCACATTCTGCAAACGCATACACCCAATAAAGCATTACTAGCTGTTTTTTCACAACAGTATTGCTGCAATCCTTTGTGAGTAGGTATCTGTCTTCAGGCTCAAGAAGAAAAACCCTTCTCAAGTGCTTTAGAGAAGAAGAAATTTTGAGAAAATAGAGAAGAAATTTTGCCGGCAATGTGCCCATTTATTAAAATAATTATGAGATAACCCAGCCACCTAGAGGGAAACCTGAGGAAAACAGAAGAGAGCAAAACTAGAACAATGTAGAAAATAAAATTTTCTCAGAGCCTAGGAGTTGGCGTATTTATCTCCTGGGAAATAAATGCTTCTATATGTGTAGAACTGACCCCAATCACTATCTTAAAGATTAATCGGAAAGATAGTGCTCTGGAACGGCACGCAGAGAACTCCATGTGATAATTTCCTGGAATTTCTGGATCGAAACAGATAAGAGCTACATGTTGACATCTGTGAATTGATGTGACCTTTTGCTTGCAAGCTGATCGGACTGTGATCAGCAAAGGACCATGTTCAGAAGCACTTAATAAAAGACTCAATGGGTTTAATTTGGGAAAAAGAAGCAAAAAAAAAAAATCTAAGGGTTTCAGTTCTATGTAGATCAAAGTGCCATTTGCAGACTCCCTCACAGAACTGCTTTCTGGTCAAACTTACCATCTGATTTTTACATGCTAAATCATATTAAAAAGCATGTACTGGTCACAAACCTTCAAGATTCATGGATTAAAACCAGCGACGAGGAAACGTGGACATGATAAATAACACTTTAATGTGTCATGGTTTTGAAGAATACACCTTGAAATTATACTCACCATATTTATATTACTATTACTTTCCACAGAGAAAACTGTAACAGAGCTTCAAGAACATGTGCTTCCTCTTTATTTATAAAGTTTAGATATTTTCTCTGGGCTTTTCCTTTGTAGTGAACCTATATTTTTTATGCAGGGAAGTTTGGGAACGGAGGCAGAAATCTTGTTAAGCTGAAAAATGGAGCTTTGCCATGGATTTTAATAAAGCCAGACACAAGCTTTACTGTGTCTTCTTTCCAGTACCATGCTACTGCCCACGACAGTCACAAGTCTTAACACCAACTTGCATTAGAGCAATGGTGTATTTCAGTGTGAAAAAACCCCACAACATTAATGGGAGAAAGGCTATTTAGACCTTCATGTCTGCATGGAGGCATGGTAGTCTCCTGGTACAGAAGTGTTGGGCAGTCATATGGCCAAAAGCTGAAGGTTGAAAGCTCACAGAACGCACAGGAAGCTCCATTGCTGTGGAATAAAATTACTTCCTCTCAAATAACACTCCAGATTTGTCACTCCGAGTACATGTGTGGACAGCCTTCCCACCAGAGAAATTCTACTCACAAGTGTGGCTGAATTTAATTTATCACAGTTAATACATGTTGCCAAGACTGTAGAATCACAGCTTCATAGAAAAGGCTAGGTTGGCTAAAAGTTGTCCAGTCTAGTCCTCTGCTAGCTTCGAAGTTAGAGCAGTTCGCTCAGGGCTTTATCAAGACAAATTTTTAAGGATGGAGATTCACCGTTTTCTGTGGACTTGTGTTTCAGTGCTCATTATAAAGCTGATGTCCAGTCAGCTCTTCCATTGCTGCAGTTTCAGACTGTTGCCACTTCTCCTTCCAGTTACATTTCTGGCTCTATCATCTCTGTAATCCCCTGTAGATACACCGGTAGAAGACTGCTATTAGGTTGCTTGTCTTCTTGCTTTGTCTCTCCCATGCCAGGTCTCCCAGGTCCCTGTTTTTCCATTTACATTGGCTACTCCACACCCCTAACCATTCTGTGAGCCCTCCAGACTGACCATACTGCTTCTATACTGGCAGACAGGTGCAAAACTGGACACAGATGCCAAGGGCCTGACAGTATTCTCCCTCTTGGAAGCTGGGTTGCTGGAGCTCAGGACCAGCATCTCCTGGAGTCTGTGGTCAGAGATTGCCAGACAGTGCTGTGGGGCCAGAGATGACATCCTGTTCTCTGCCCAGGGAGGCACCTGATGCCTGGGGCTGGAGCTGCTGCAGGCTGAGCCTAGTCTGCCCTACTGCTGGCTGGGGTGGTGGGTCAGCCCTGACCCTGCAGGTCACTGACAGTTCCAGATGTGGCCTTACAAGAGCAGAGGAGATTGGAACAATCTCTTCCCTCAGCTCAGTGCCTGAATTCCCTGTTTTTAATTACCAAGGTGCAATGGGAATGTGTGAGGCCCTTAATAACATGCACGTTAAAGACCTGCTGGAGCGGTTATTAGATGAGCATTTCTTTCTTCTTTAACATGTCAATGTATATAGGGAGGATGGTTTTCCTGTTCCTTTTAAAAAGAAAAATATTAGGCTTTGATTCTCTGGTTTCTTTTCATCTTCCTACCTAAAAAGCTTCTGGAAAGGAATAAAAAAAAGACAGAATAGCAAAGAAATCACAAAAGGAAGGTATCAATAAGAAGCACCACTGACTATTCTCTAAGCAGTTTCCAAGCAACTTTTAATGGAAGGTCAGGCACAGGCAAGATAAAGGGAAGAAAAACCAAGACATTATTTCGTACAATAAAGTGACTGTGAATGCTGCCAGTTACAGGGAAATAGATTGGCCAGCCTGAGCACTTATTTATGTTTTTCTGTGAATACAAATGAAAACCCCGTATAAAGAGCACTATCAAATTTGAGCGGGAGTGTTAATTCCAGCAATAGGTTTGCAGTACTTCTCTGAAAGGCTTTCATCACTGAATGTGAGATGTTGCCTCTGTGGTAATGATACAGGTCCTGTTGGACTCCCTCAGCTCCTCTGTTTGAAAATCTATACTTCTTTTTGGTTTTAATTAATCATGTCTGACATCTGCAGCTCCAAGCAGATTTGGGCTGAGGTGTAGAGAGGTGGAATGACTTTACCAAAATTGCTGTAGCAATCCACAGACATCCTTACACAGAGACTGCAACGGCCTCCATCAAGAAGAGACAACCATGCATTCAGGCAACCCAAGTTACCCAGCACTGTTTGCTCCCTACAGCAGCTCCCGGTGGGAAGAGAGAGGCCATATCTGAAGTGCATTCATCTGTGTGTGTAAGTTATGTATGATGTCCTCTTCTCTTTTCATCCAGCGTCTGGCACCGTTAGACAGCTGGCAGCTGAGATAGTCCTTTTGAACCTGAGTGCCGCAGCAGGCAGCTGAACATAACTCTTTGGTCTCAAAGTCACAGAGCACAAAACGCCCCTCTGTACTCTGTGACCTGTATCTTGGTCAAGGAGCAAAAGCTCATGTGTCCATGCCAAGAAAAGTTGTAGGAAGAAATCAGGTTTTGGAGGCCTGAAAATTCAAGAAGCCAAATTATTAGTTACCTTGAGAATGGTGGCCCATTGAGTAGTGGTAACATGTGCAAAACAAAACTTTTCTCTTTTACTTTCAGTCTTGGAGTGAAAAGTTAAGCTGACAAGCTGATATAAGTTTTGGTTTGGTAAAGCTTTTCCTCTCATGGCTGGATTTTCTGATGTCTGCGCTATGGTGATACTACAGCCTGTCCCTCCACATGGCACTGGCAATTAGCTCTCCTTTCTCATCCAGCCTGTCTGCAGGTTAAAAAAGAATAAGCAAGTGAAAAAACTGTCTGAATTGGAATTTTCAACCATAGAAAATACTTTTGCCGTGAGTTACCTATGACGAGGCTCTGGGTCAGAATCCTATATGCTCAGGGACCTGAACAGGAGCCTCAAGAACCACTAGGTAGTCCCCGGCCTGGATCCTGTGTTTAATCTGCTAGCCCCATGTAGCGGTCTTGGATACCCCTAGGAGATGGCAGGTTCACACAGCACCTATATCTAGGCAGCTGAAACCTGCCCTTCCTCTCCCAGCACTATTAGTAGAAAGAGTTAATATCGTCAGACCACAAAGGCTTTTTGCTATCTGGGAACAAGGTCCGCACACACACACGTAAGACAGGGGCTGTGATGAATTGCTACAGCTGAACAGGAGTCTTTCACAAGCACCTCTCTGCACGTGCTCTTACATATCCCTTCCAGAGCTGCGGCATAATGCTGAGGCCACTCTTCTTGCCCTGAGTCCTTGCTTGCTGGTCACAGCTGGTTCATAATCCAGTCCACCGGGATCCTGAAGCAGAGAGGTCACCTTATGCCCTGACAGCATACACTTAGGAAG
>NW_010416103.1:0-24873 GCF_000710305.1 Buceros rhinoceros silvestris | reverse complement strand
TCAGCAGATCATGGTCTGTAAAATGCTGTCAGAAGTATCTGAAAAATGCTGTGAAAATCTTACACTGCTTCTCCTATTAGACATGATTTTTGATTTTTTTAATTTAAATTACAGCCCTTTCCAAATTGTATGCAAACTGCATGCATCCCAAGCTTCTGCCTGGGAAGAAGGAGAGCAGTGAAGCTAATTACATCCTAACTGAACATGTGCAGCTCAGCCTGAAGCAGAGGAAGGTTTTTCACAAGATGTGCTCAGCAGTGGATGTGGCAACAAACTGTCAGAGGTGCAGTAACATCTTAGACTGGTGCAGCTGTGTCTACTGTAAACTTTGAAGTAAGACCTTAACCGGTATGATTTGTTATACTTATAGACTGATATAGGGACCAGCGGTTGAGCTTCCCTCTGTTGTCGTCTTCTGACACACTTGACCAGCTCTGTGCTCCAGAGCCACTCAGCTGAACTCACCTCCTGGGCTGAAGTCAGTGATGCAGCTGCTGGCGGTAGGTCAGATGGGTGTGAGAGGAGTCCTCTACCCTCTAAAATCTGTAGCCCAGAGATTTTATCTGGGCTGCTCTTCTGTCCCCTGCAGATGTCTGGTGCCCAGCTCTGAGCACGTGGGCCATGTTGTGGATAATTGGCTGAGAAGTGGTTTGGCAGGGCAGTGCCTGTCTCTGTCAGCTGTTTGTGGTGGGTGTCTCTTCTAAGACAGAAGTTTGAAAGAATTCCAGCATTTTACTTACAAATTTCTAGTTTCTTTGCTTGCTTTTAATTTAGGATTGTGAAAACTTCTTAGTCATGATGGCCCATGCAATTGCATTTACCTTAATTTAAAATAGTTTATCGAAGTTATCTATTGTGATTCATGCTGTCAGGGGAGACAGCATTCCTCATGTTTGCTCACTACATTTCTTCCTTTTTATCTAATTTCTTCTTTACCTGCTTTTGGGCTTGGGGTGTTCCTTTGAGAATTACTTGAGATTTTTTTCAAAGTAACAACTTGAGCAGCAGTCAGCAGCTGGGCATCTTAGTGGGACCACAGTATGTTCATGTTCCACAGAACCATTTGCTCCCTTGTTTCTGAGGCCATTTAAAGCTCTCATCTCAGTCTCCATGAAAAATCTTTTGAGTACTTTGGAAAGTGTCTCAGCTGGAGCAGGTTTTCTTTTGAGCCAGCAAAGCTGATTGTGCCTAATAAAACTCTTTGTAGCTAAGGAAAAAGCATGGCTGGATGAAGTCTCTGAGTGGAATTAACCACCAGAAGGAATGAGTTTAAGCCCAGCCTAAGATGTTTTTGGAGCAGCTGAAAACATTTTAAAAACATCTTCTTGCAATAACCAAAGACAAGAAATTACAGCAATAATAACAGGAAATTTGGGTCTTTCAACCGGTCCTCTGCAACAGGCTTTTAAGAAAACATTAGTAACGGCACAAGAGGTAAGGTATTATCATGGCTATAAAGGACTGCAGGTAGGAGCAAAGGGAACCATCTTTTTAACCGTGGCTTTCATGGCAGTGCCCTCTCAATCAGCAGCATTTGGATGTTTAGTCACCACTTCAGGATTTATCTAGCTCAGCAAGACTCTCCATTTTCACTTTCTACAACTTTCCCCAACACTGTACCTACATATCATCCTGTGGTCAGACTGTTCTCAGCCTTATGCTTCTCCCAGCTTTTGGCAGAGTCGTCAGTGCGAGACATCTTTCCCCAAGCTCCCTGGGGGCTACTGTGCCCACTCTGATTCCAACCCCATGTTCTTCCTCAGACTCCTATGCTCTTTGTGCCTTGGTGCAAGCGTGCCAGGCAGTTCAGTGAGTTGTGCTGCTTCAAGACAAACTTGATGTTTTGGGGAAGATTTAGTTTTCCACTGGGTTGGTTCCCAGAAGAATCTCACTGGGAGTTTCATGGACTGTAGTGTCAACATGGGGAGAAAACAGTCTGGACTTCAGCTGGGTTAAGGTGCTACAGATTGTTACCTTAACCGATGACATTGTTCTGTATATTTTACCCAAAACATAGCCTTTCCTGTTCACCATACAACTTTTGTTACTGCAAAATAATTTCTTCTTGGTTGTGGTGAAACATCATCCCGTCTCATCAGGGTTGCTGCAAAGACCAGTTTCTGATGCTGTCGTGTTCCCTGAACAATCCTTCACTGTGCAGTCTCCATCTATTCCCAAATTTTCTGCTACACAAAACACTTCAAACTCAGGGCCTTTCCTGAGCTTATTTATCCTGACTCAAGAGTTCACAATCACTCTCAAAATATCAGCTTCCTTGTCCAGTTGCACCCTACTGCCATCATATGCTCCTTTTCAAGATGTTCTTGCCCGTGCAGTTATCCACGTTAGAGAAGCTTCCACATATCCTCCCTGAGACCCCTTCTTAAGATTCATTTACCCTGTGATCCCTACAACAGGGAAGAAAACCCAAAACCTAAGAGCTGGTTTGCTCATTCTGTACGCTGCTGTGTCAGCTGGTGTTGTATTACTGTAAATCTTCTCTTGCTTTTCTCTTTTTCTATACATATTTTATGTTGATGAAGTATCTATCAGAGCAGCATCCTGGTCCATATTTCTCACTTCAGGGGTGGAAGGAGCTTACTACTCCGTTTTTCTTGCCTACCTCATCTTTACTAGGTGTGCAAATTGCCAGTAGGTTGATTCATACAGTTCAAAGTTCAAAACATTAGGCAATATGCATTGGTAGAAATTATCTGAACAGCTCACTCTTTTCCTATATTCAAATGTAGAAATACTGTCTGGAGAAATGTCCTCAATGTCATTCTTTACAAAGTTATTTATCACCAACTAAATAGTATAAGCTGTGATAGAAAAGTGGAAATAAATGGAAAGAAAATAAAATTTTTTAAAAGACAAGAAAAACAGGTAGTAAAGGCATGAAGAGATCAGAAGCTTCATTGTTCCACAGGAGAAGTTGCCCAAAGAAGAGAGACTTTCAATAGGAATTCAAGAGCATGTCCTTCAAGTGACCCATGTGCACCACTGGAGCCAGGTCTTTGAAAATGGTTTTCTCATGGTTTTCTCACAGCTTACTGCCTGATTTTCCAAATGCTTTCGCATATTTGTCCATTTATGGATGTGTTCCTGAAGAAATCTGGAAGATTTTTAAAATCTGGGTACAAATTGGTAAGCCGAGTGCTTAAAAGTACATAGTAGGACATATCTGCTAAGGTAAAGAATTGTTGTTGTTTGAATTTGCTTGGGAGCTTCACAAACTAGGACTTAAAAAATTAGTGTAAATGGAATTAAACTAAATAAAATACAACTTCTAGGAGGACGTTGTGGTTCGGCAGACTTCAATGCAGGCTGAAGAAACCTGTTTCTTTGCTCCAATATTTGTTTTTATGAAGCCATTTTGTATATAATGGTGTGATGATATGTTACCGTGGATGTGGCACTAAATATAGCGTGAGAATATGTGTGCTATTTGAAGTGATCATACAAGGGTGTGTAGTGGGGGCTGCGCTTGCTGTATGTGCAGTGCCCTATTTATAACAGACATATAGGATGGATTTAGTGTACTAGAAGCAAGCACTGGAACTGAAGACTTGTAAGGACATAGTGATAGGGCTAAACAAACAAGAGTATCTAATGTGTCAAAAGGAATACTGAATTCATGAAATGCCTTTTTTTCTATACTAACAAAACGATTTGTTTTCGTTTTACACCTAAACTTAGTAGTCAATAATAAATATTACCTTGATCTTGCCATTGCTGGTGAGTGATTTTTTTGCACCCACAACAAGTCAAGTGAAACGAAGTAACTCCTCAGTGCATTGGCTGTGTTCCTGTGGCAAATTACAGAACTACTGGCTAGTGCTGGTAGGTGCCACTAGGAGCCGTGTGTTAATGAATCAAAGCCAGGTCTATGTTTTCTGGTAGGAACAGGTGTGTTTCCAGAGACTACTCCTCTCTCCCTTCCTTTAGAAAGTTTAAATGTACTTTCTCACAACTTCGATAAATCTGCTTGACCCCACTTCTTCCTGGAACGAGGTAGAGAAGCTGGGCATCTACTTTCTCACCTACAACTGAAGAGAACTTATTTTTTCCTGGCTTTTGCACAGACTTCTTCTATACTCTTCTGCTGCAGGTTTTGGGTTTTGTTTGGTTTTGGTTTTGGTATTTTGACATTATCTCCAGTGCTAACATCCCTGAGGTACAAACCTCCTTCCAGGGAATCTAAGTTTGGCCATAGGCCATTGATTTTGAACACTGAACCTATTTGAAGTAGGCATATGACTTGCAGGTTCCTCTCAGAGACCACAAAGGATATGTTGAGGAGTTTCATTTCCCTGTAGCAGAAAAAGTAAATTATTTGTTTGATTTGTGACAAGTTAAAAATTTTTTACTTACCTGAGAAGCTGAAACACCACAAAATCAGAAAACTGAAAACTATACACAACTCTGACTTCTTCCTCAGTATGTGTTTCTAAAATGAATCATTACAAGTGTAAATGTGGACACAGATTGAGAAATTCTTAAAATTCTAACCGGCAAATAGAGAGTTTTAAAGTTTCGAGAGATTGGCTGTTTATGTGCCAATACAGCATTTTACTCTTAATTGCGTCATTCCTTCAAAGATTATAAGGATCTTCTTGGCTTTCAGGAGTAGCAAAGATAGCACAGGGAGGTACCATCTGCCCTGTGCAAAGAAATCTCTTTCCAGACTCTTTTCCAAGGTCACAAGCTCCTGATCCAACTTCTTTTGATTCCTAAAGGAAGGAGTATGGGGTCAAGCCGGTTGATGTCTGCATGCCCTTTTCTACTAACGAGACAGAACAGAGACATGCCTGTGACAACCCTGCCCCTTAGGGTTCAACCCAAGCTCCCTCAGGTGCTGCATGCAGTAGATGGTTCTGGGTATGACCCAGGCATTGCAGCAAGGTGAGGACAATGCCCCTGGGAGCACAAGGAGCCTCTGTGATTTGCATGACACCTTTCTCTCCCCAGTGAACCTCCAAGGTCCACCACGCAAGGAGAACTCAGCAATTAAGAGCCTTGGTCTGAGATGAAGTCTCCTACTGTGTCTGCTTTAAGCCTGACCCTGACCTCGGGACGCTTCTTCGCAGGGCTGGTACTGACTTACTTCTAAATTTATCAGTCTCTCTCTCCCATTTACATCATGCAGATGCCATTAGCACATGTGAACAATGACTTAGCACGTGTTTAGAGACCCCTGTTGTCCCAGTTATGTGCCCTTAAAGAAATCCTTCTGTAAGAACTGGGGAAAATTAAGGAGTTTCCCTGAGTCCTTCCTGGCTAGGCTCATGAGTCCCTTGTATCAACTCCAGCATGAGAACCCAGATCTGCTACAACTGGCAGAGACTGTCAGCAAACAGCGACTGAGGGAAACCTCCGTGCTCACCAGCACTGCACTAGTGCGGAGTGGTTTTAGCCGAAGGCTCATAACCTTTTAGCAAAGTTGTGCGGTGAAGCGCAGACCGTGGCCTGGACCTGTGTGATGCATTCAGTCTCTGGTCCAAAGGCTGCGCCTCCAGATCCAGCAGTGTGGGAACACAGCAACATCTGTTCCTGCACAATTGAGGAGGAATTCTTGCCTTATTCTCATTGCATCGGTCTTTTATGTAACAGAGCCTTATATAGGATACCGGGGCAGGGCAGGTGACCTAGAGCCTGTATGCTGTGTGATTACACTCTAGTTTTTCTGAAAGTGAAAGCCATGGGAGCCTAAAGACTGTATTTTCAACAGAAGCCTATTCACAACTGAACTTGGGCTGTTGAAGGAGATTTCTAGGGCTGCATTGTCAGTAAGAAGAACTGAACACACCTCTGCAAGTGTGGCCCCAGATGTGCTAAGCGAAGTGCAGCCAGGCTCGCAGCACTTCTGAAAGTCCAACGTGCAAACCGCACAGGAAACTTGATGCAGAGGTTGGAGCGGGATCAGGGACTTGTTTCCAGGTTTCTCTGCCCCAAGATGAACATTCCTGTTTACTCAAGAGCAGCATGCCATGTTCACTCAGGTCCAAGTGTAAAGGAAAACTCCGTCAGTGCAGAGTTACCAAGACTGTAGTTTGGCAATGATGCTGGATAAAATTACCAACTCTTTGCACGAGATTTAAGGACTGGCAGTAGTCAAGGTGAGGCCTCTCAAATGATTTTTAAAGGATTTTATTTAGTCAAGCCGAAGCATTTTCATCAAGAAGATGGAGAACTTTTTGAACAAGAGATGAACACTTATTTTCTAATACAGACATGGAAACATAGTTCTCCCTCCTACTTGGCCACATACTTGGACTGCCAGAAGACAATGTCCAGTTAGACATAGGCATAAAGTCTGACAGGTCGCATTTGCTGCAGAAGGTCTTGATTTTGGTCAGAGAGCACTCTGACAGCCACGTACAAACCAAGGTGAGGGTCACAGTAGCTAGGAAATATACCTGGAGGAGAGCATGATGAACCTCCCAAACCTGGGCTAACCAAATGCAGGCACAAGTGCGGCGAGAGCTGCTCCAAAACTGGATGACCTTGAGCAGAAATACTTCTGAAAGCACTTTCAGAATTTTAAATGTTTTGTTTAGTTCTGATTGCAGTGCCTGCAATGGACCAAGTGCGAGGACAACTCTGTCCTGGTGTCACCCAGATAATGGGGTGATGATCTGCAAATAGCTCTGTCCTGCTACCAGCCTTCATGTGGCTGGAGGTGACTCGGCTTCACAAAACTGGGCTTGTACAGGGATTTTTCCGTTCTCTGGAGCATGGGCCCTCCCAGACTTTTCTCCAGAATTATCTTTTGGCTCAATGCATGTCTGGGTGTCTCGACATGACTGAGCTCTACTTCTGTGAAGGAGATCGGGGGCAAATGTATATTTTTTTTTTTAGATTATTTTTTTTACCTCTTTGGCCCGTCGTCTCCTGCACCACAGAGGAGAGCAAAGACCTAAGCAATGAATGAAACTCTGAATAGAAAACACTATTGTTCCAACTAAAAAAAAAAGAACAAATCAACCAAATATTACAGGGGCTAATTGCATGATTTAACATTTTAAAACTTTGCATTTCTCCTCTGCTTTAGAGAGTAAAAGGGCCTATTATCATTTCCAGGCCAGATGTTCCAGTTTATTGAGCCTGTTTGATCCCTGCACCTGTCTGAGACCAGCAGTTGCTGGATTAGTGTAAGGAGCTGAATTAAAAATCTGGACAACTGTTACTGAACAAGTGAATGGTGTGAAAATGAGCAGGCTTTTGGTATAAAGGATTTACTGTTTGTGACACAAGGCAGTACACATCATTTATAGGGCAAAATGAGCACACAGCGTTCATTCTGCATGTCCATGTGCTGGAATATATGTTACCGAGTGACAATTACAGGAACTTCCAGGGAAGGAAAGAAAGGAAGGGGGGGAGTGAGGGAGGCAGGGGACACATTACACCATCCATCTGTGAGACAGCCGTTCAGTTACAAGGAATTATATATTATTTCTGGTGGATTACACTGATTACAAAAAAAAGAACTTGGTTCCTGCCCCCCCAGCGAACGTTGCTGTGCATCCCGGAGGAAGCAATGGCTTTTCGCTTGCCGCTTTACTGTGCTGTGGCTCTTTTCTTTGCTCCCTGCTCCCTCCAACATAACCATGGGGTGTATTTTCTTTCCTCCTGCTTTTTTCTGTTTTGACTAAACTGCACTAAAGTGCCAGGTTGTTTTATGTCTCAGTTCTCTTCAATATAGCTGCAAGTACAGCTGGCCCTAGCAGGTCAGAGACCAAGATCCATCTTGCCAGATAACCTGTCTCTGACAGCTGAGATTAAGCGTATGGCCAGTGCTCATACACTTCATACATTATAGCTTAAAATCCCTGAAAACAAATATGCCTCAAACACACACTCTAGAGGACAAACTGCAAGAGGGAGCTCGTTGGAAAGCTGTTTCACAAACTGCCTTTGACTTCTGCCAGTGAAGGTATAAATCTATAAATCTTGTTAGTTCGTGTTATCACTGATTAACTGCTCAAATAGCAGAGCCTAAAGATGAGGGGTAGACATAGGTGTGGAAGTGAGAGGTAAGTGAGGATAAATGGTTGCCCTGCTGTGTGAGGTGTGACCTGGATCATGTATTGTACTGCACACGAAAAAAAAAGGTGACTTCCCTCCCTGCTGCCCCCACCTCCCTCCAGCCTTGCCTATTCAATCTGCCCTTTCCATTTAGAAAAAGTCAAGCATGCATTCGAATACTCAGCACGAGGTTGTTCCTGCCTTTAAAAAGATCGTGCCTGAAGTTCATGAGATTAAGGACTGCGGATTTCACTTCTGCTTTATAAGTTGAATCATCGCAAAGCAAAGTCACTCATCCAGCATCAAACAGCTCATCTGTGGTGAAAAGTGAAACCAAATGTCCTATGTGACAGCTCGGAGGTTTCACCACATATCCATGTGCTCTCCGACCTTTCAGTAGCATTTTCAGCGCCGTACTTATCTACATGCACCGATCCTGTATCTGTGCAAACGAGCTGACCTAAGTGACTATAACTCAAGCAAGGATGTTCTTATGTGTCTAAATGCAAAACCGGGCTTGGGCCACATTCAACAGGAACCCTGCTTAGGGGTTCTCCATAGAGAGGAGACAGCTTGTGAGCCGTGTTCAGAGACTGGTATGGTATCAACAAGACTTGCATCCTCCCAACACCTTATCAGATGTGGTCACAAAGGAACTGACCCATTGCGCAGGTAGGTTGCTGAGCGTAGTCCCTGATGTGCTGATGGTGCAGATGTTCTCTGCATTTAGAAGATACTGTGTGGAGAAATCTTAGAAATCAATTAGTTCCAGATTTCAAAAGGTATGTTTGTGTGCCCTCTCTCTCACTGCCATATTTTACTGATGTAGGTTCCTAAACTCCATGACTTCCAGTGGACTAGTGCCTAAAAACCTGTAAAACTCTGGTTTCTGGTCAGTTATGACAATTAAAAGGCAAGAGAAGTGCATCCCAAAATGCTCTGTGTTGATGCAGCTGGACAACTACAGTTTAGTTCTACTTCTTGTCGTAAACTTCACACGCATACAGCCAGTAAAATGACAAAAGCCTAACATCAGGCACTGTTTCAGCATCTTCATAGAAAGTCTTTGAGGGATAAGCAAAAAAACATTGATTTTTCATTCAGATTAGAGACAGTACACCTTATTAACTGCTTGTCAATGTGCTTATTAATTACTGTCTTTTCATAGAGATACAGTTACAAGTTTAAGCTAGAAAATGGAAAGAGTTCCATTATGCAATGTGGTTTGGTTTGGTTTCATTCGTTAAGTAATTGCTGGTTTTGAAGTGTTTAATTTGTGCAAATACACACATAAATATCTCTATGCATGTCGCTTTCCGATGTATTTAATCCTGTACGTGAAAGATTACTTTTTCTTTTCCTGTATTTTAATGACAAAGTATTTTACTGGGCAACTGATTTTACATTTTGTTATTGTTCTCTATTGGAAAAATTATGTTCTTATTAAAGATTTTTTAAAAGCCTGATTCTTTTTTGGGTCATGACAACCAAGGTAAAGGAACCATATACCCTAAGGAGTTGTAGCTGACCAAGTTAAACTGGTTGTTGCAGGCAAAAGGAATGGGACTACTGAAACTTGTTATTGATTTATTTTAAAAAGACATTATTAAAATGATGATTAAGTAAAATTAATTTCTTAAGTGCCCTGCTAATTTCAGTTCTGTGATGTCTTCATGCAGCAGTACCTCTGGGATGTTATTTGTAATAACGAAGCTGGAGCTTTTCTGTCTGGTGTCACTGCAGAGAGCTGTCCCAGTACAAGGCGTACAGCAAGGACTCTGCTAGGCTCGTGCTTCCACAGCCACCTCTAAGTTCCTCAAAACAATTTGTTAGCAATAGTCTTTGCTTCTGATGTCATCCAGAGTATATCACTGGCATGAAAAATGCTTTTGGGTTTTGATGCTAACTCGTAGACATGCCAATGAGTTGTCATGTCTTGGTTACGAGACAGTTTAATTTCCCTGACTCCAGAACAACTTTAATGGTTATCGCTGACAGGCAGTGCAGCTATTCTGAGCTCCTGCAAGAAACAACATGTACATTCCCCTTGTTGGATCGAACCCCTGTGCTCTGTCCTCTCTGTGAAGAAGCTGCTGAATACCTGCGAGGCGGGGAGTCAGTTGCACAAGGGCGCTTGCTAACGAAAATTTGGTGATATCAAAACGCCCTGTGTTATTTACATGAGAACCCAAGAGGTGGTCAGCTCTGTGAAATGTAGAGGAGCAATGCAAATTCATGTCTAGCTCTTCTTGATCGCAGTGGCCATAAGTGATGTTTGCTGTTGTATCAGCTGATGTGGTCCAATTCCCATCTGAGCACAAGATGCATTAGGGAAAAATGTTTTCTAACTGTGATTATGGGCTTCTGCACTGAAAGGTAACTAGAGCTCAGACACGGCAACGCTCCCAAGGGCCCTAACTGAGCTGAGCACTTCCTTGTAAAGGGCCGTGTGGGTACGAAATTGTCCCATACCCTGCTACAGGAGGAGCGCACGAGGGTGTTGTGAAACGTGTAGTGCTTTTGTCAACATGAACTTATTTTAACTTAAAACTACTTGGAGCACTGATACCTCTGAGGGGCAGCTGAGTGACATGGTGCCTTTGAAGATGTGGTGCTATCACTGGCAAGGCATCAACAGACAAAACATTAAACTCACCTGGCCTGTCTTGTATGTCCCCCAGCCCTGTTTGAGGCACCCAGCCTTAATGAAAATCCATCGCTTTTGTTGGTCCATGGCTAATCCAGGTGGAGGAGGAAGGGGAGCTGCAGAAACACCATTTCCCTTGTATGGGAAGGATTAGAGGTGCCAATTTTGACATTCTACATATTCTTAAAATTCTTGTGCTGTCTGTAAATGAGTTAAAAAAAAAAAAGAAAAGAAAAAGAAAACAAAAACAAACCCAAGGGACTGCATTGTGTGTGCTGAACCTGAGCTAGCAAACTGCAAGCTGGAGACACATTTTGTCACTTTGCACTTGTGGTTTAAATTCACACTAATCCATCCAACACAATGTTGAGTAAGAAAGAAGTAAACAGGCTAATGCCCAAATCCCCCTGTTTATAGGATTACTCAGTGGTAAGAAAAGCACTTGGATCCCTGTACTGGGGGTGGGTGGGAAGAGGGAGATCCTAGAGGGGAAGGGGGTTCAGGTGGAAACCTTGGGGTACCAGGTTCTTTGCCGGTCAGTGAGATGGTGGTAGAGAGAGGAAAAAATTCATGGCTCTACCTCCTCTCAAGTCTATTCAATGAATATAGACAAGGAGTGATATGCACATCTTCTCCCTGAGTGGCAGAGAGCTTACTTTAACACTTCTGTAAATTAACCTGCCATCGTTAATTTACATGCTAAAGTTCTGAAATATTTCAAGTAAAATTAGTATAGAGCAGAGCCGAATTCAACAGACATTCAGGAGCATGCCTCTAGCAGCTCTTCCTGCTCTCCTTTACAGTTAATTTAGATGAGTAGTCCTGTGGCACTGGGCTGTCCGTTCTGGTTTATGTTTCTAAATTGTTCAAATAAATGTTCTCAATTCACTTATAATCAGCCTGCTACTGAGTTTCAGCAGACCAAACTAAACAGCATCTCTAATGTAGCAGAAGCCTAAGGAGACTGGAGCTGTATAGTACCAGTATGGGTGTAGACCTGTTGAAAACTCTTGAATCCCACCACTTCTGAGCCGTAGTGTGTTATTTGTGATCCTCAAAACAGACCATTTTATAAAATGCGGAGATACCTGTGGAATACCTATCGACAGGACATCTGCTTTGAAACAGTTGCAGACAGTGATGGGGGACAAACGTTGTTTATGGCTCAGGCTGGTTTACGTGACGCCGGAACCAGCCGAGGAACAGGAGAGCAAGTGTGACGCTAGCTGGGTCTCGCCTTGACCACCGAAGTACAGAAGCAGGGAGGCACGCAGTGGGTGGTTTTTACCCAATCTGTGTTACATTGCCTGTCTGGGAACTTCTGTTGGAAAGTTTCTTCAGAGTTTATGAAATAATCTGTGGGTTTAGTAAAAAGAGACTGAAATTCAGATTACCACTGTTTTAATAAACTCTTGGAGTGTGCCTTCATTTTTAGGTGGCTGAATTAGAGATTTGCTAGGTTCTCCTCTGGAACAGTTGTGGCATCAAGTGAAACCACCTTTGGAATTGCTTGCTGCTGATGATTTAGGAAATCCTGAGAAGAACCCGAATCTACCAGTCATGCGATGGCTGCATCTGGGGCTGTAAAAAATCCAAGCATGAAAGTCCTGCTTCACACTGGGTAGTGTGTAACAAGCGGTGTTTTCTTCATGTAAAATGCATGCAATTGTCTGGATGTTTCAGCACAGTCTAACAATAACAGGACATGCAGTAAGATTAGGTGGAATTTTCTACCTCACATAACAGACAATCAACCCATAAACCTGCAGTTCAGTTATTTGACTTGGTTCAGACAACATTACACTCATCTTGGCTTGATCTGAAATTAAATGGTCAAAGAACCAAAACTAAATGTTCTACTCAAAGTGGGTTTCATTGTGTTTTGGGTCACTCTTCAAATAAAAAAATAATCAACATTGACAATATCACTATGAATTGGGAAATTAGAAGGTGCTAAAACAAATAATGCATTCCGATGGTTCTTTTTTATTATTATTATGTAAAGCTTGAGTTTGTTAAAGATTTTCGTATTGCAAATCTGCCTTTCTGTGAAATTCTTTTCTGTGAAAATCCATATGTGCTCCAATAATTTGGCAAATTTATTGTTGAAGCCAGCTCTTTTCCTTTTTAAACTGTTTTGACATGATGCTCATGTATCCAGAGACAGGGCACTGACAGATGCTTTCTGTGCTGAGAGGATACATTGCAACTAACCTGATGGTTTTGTGATTCCCATGGTGCAGCTCAGAGCATTAACATGCTTATTTTTGCAACATGGGAAGCGCTGAGGCGTAACAACATTCAAGCCCAAGTACACAAAAACACCTAGAAAGAAGAAAGAGTGGGGTATTAAACATCACCTTGGTGACACTGAAGGGTCTGAAGTAGTCTCCACATCTGCACTGGGGTTTTCTGTCACTGTTCAGCAAGGACTGTCAGGTTAATGGGGTCAGTTGGAGAGAAAATAAGCTCTTGCTTTGCAGCCTGGTGAGGCAGCCCCTCCATCAAGTCGGAAGGTCCTGTGCTCTGGCCCTTGGCCTTGAAGTGCATATCCATTTTTCATCAAGAGTCTTGTTGGCAGGAATCAGAGGACAGAGCAGATCTCTCTCTCCTACTTTGATCTTGAGTGAATGCTCTTACCTGGTTATGGAGTCATGGTCCTTCTAGCACAATCTTGGTCTCGCAGACCCTCTGAGTTTCTGCATGAGCCCCTCAGGGACAGTGAAGGCTAGATGCACTTCTGCAGAGCCTGGAGGTTAGACATTGAGAGTTTGAACCTTCTCAAGGGCCTTCCACTCTCTGACTCAAAGCTCTGCACTGTTATTTAGGAGAGCAAATTACCAGCTCCCACCCAAGAAGATGCACTTTCTGGGACAAGACATAGGGCTATGAAACTCTAGGCTGCACAAAGGACTTAAGCTGTTTAAGACAGCAGAAATTCAGGGGCAGATTTGCTCGTTAGTGTGGCTTGTTCCTGTTCTCTTGGCATCAAAACTCTGGGGTCTCATGGGGCACACAAAATCTACTTTTAGATCCCAAGGACAGGGACCCTGTGGTAGGGCTGACCTCATGCAACCTCTGTGAGACTACACAGAAAATCTGTGGCACATAAAGGACCTAAAATAAGATCTCCCTCAGTCAAAAGCTCGTTCTCCAGTCCTGCTCTGCGCTTGCATCCACGGAGGGGAAACACAGCAAAAAATTAGCACTGCAAGGTAATGGGTAATCTACAGGGGTATTGAGCAAAATCTCTGCAGGGCATAGCTGGGGTTTGGTGGTCACTGGCAAACTTCTCAACAGCAGGTGATAACACTTCTCCTAGCTGTCTGTAACTGATCACAGCCACTCCACAGCTCATAAACCTTCCTCACAAATAAATTATTCTATGTGATTTTCATAAATGAGAATAACTCTTATTAATGTCCAGGAATTAAGTGAAACAGGCGTACACAGATATTCACTGTGGGATGTTCCCACTATGAGCAACATAGCAGAATCAGTTTTGTGATCAAAATATGTATTTGAGAGTAGCAGGAACAACAAACAGCCTCTGTCATAACAGAGCAGATGCCATTAACTAAAAAGCAACATAGAAATGACTTTTGACTTTCACTTGCTAAGTGTAATCTTTACCCACCAAAAGCCAGAGGTCAAGTTCTCTTCCCTTCTGTGAAATGCTGGATATGGAGGAAAACTAAGGAGTGGTGTTCTTCCTCTGAGCAGTGCTTCCATTAGCAGAAATGCTGTTGTTTCTAAGTGGCTTTGCTGTTGAAGCGCATGAGCACCACCACCAACAATAATCGCTTTTAAGCCAAAAATCTTCTTGAACTTTTCATTTCAGACAGAAGCTTTCCAAAAAAGTTTGTGGCATCTCCACACGACTGAGCTTTTCCTTTTAAACGTAGGCTGGGGACAAAAAACACTTTTGTTCCTTCCTCTGGGTTTATATTCACTTTGAAATGAAGAATCCGTTCTTCATTTACATTTATAAATTACATTCTTCATTTACACTTCATTTAAAACTGAAATAGGTGATCTGTTCACTCATATGTGCCCTTTTGGTTATTAGTAAGTGAAGGGGTTGTTGTGGCCTCATCTTTTGAATAACCAGCGGAACAGCCACCACCTATGGTCCTGCCAGCCCTGGATGTTGCTTTCTGCTTTTGGGGCACAGGGAGGCTCTCGGGCAGCACAGAGCTGAATTAGGGATGGCTGCCCTTCACCTTCTTCGTGCTCAGCAAAGGTTTGCCACAACTACTGAGCCAGTCTTTCCATTAGTCTGCACACTCTAACACTTCAAACAAAACAGAAAGGATATTAAGCACCAACAGATCAATGGCAATATTTTGCACATTCCTTGCAAATAATAGAATTCTCCTTGGGAAAACAGACAATCATGCCTCTTGTCTGGAATATGTGCTTGCATCCCTGAAAAATTTCTGTCTCTGAAAATTACTGCTAAGACTGTATCTTGTTACCTGGTGCACAATTCAATAAGGCTGCGTGAGCCTTCTGTACAAAGTGAAATATTGTCCCCTTTTTATTTTCCATTGTTTCGATTAAGTCTTGAGAGATTAAGTCACTTGAGAGACTGTTTTTGACACTGAACCAGGGAATTAAGTCCTCTCTTCCCTAGTAACTCTTGAAAAATTATTATCAAAGATTATTACAATTACTTTTGTTCATGTACATTTTTTTTAAAGTAGTAGCAGACAATTAAAAAGATGAACACAAAGTTAAGATGTTCTAGAGCTGCAAAATGGCAAGTATTTTATTTCATGGCAAATATCATATACTGTTCAAGGGAATTAGTGTGCAAATGTGTCCTTTAAGCTATTCAGAGAAGACCCTCCTTTGTAAAACAAGGTGCATATTTACGACAAAACCACTGTAGCAGAAATCGGAGTGATTCTAAGCCAAGGTAAAGGCACTTCCTAGGTTGTAAATAGCTGTATTAGAAGATATGTCAGTATAGTTGTACTTTGATTCAGTCTTTCCTTTGAGAAAAAATCCTATTCATGTTTTAGTGTTTTGATACAGTCACCCTCATTTGGAGGTATTCAGTGTTTTTTGTATGGGAAACCATCTAACAGCAGCTACTCAGCTCTTTATGAATAGAAATTCAATTTCTTAAGAATAATAGAGCTCTTCATTGGATCTGTCCTTGTGTTCTTTCGCTGAAATTCAAAATATATGTTCGTAAACAAAAAGCGACATTATTCAGTCTGCATCCAAAAGGGTAGAAACCTAAACATTTCTTTATGAAGGTAAAATGAGGTGGCACGTAACAAAAATGAGAGTCTTATTTGTAGCGCGGTGTAACTAGATACAACACACAATGTGGAGCCTATAATATAACACCTCAAAGAAATACACTACGGACTTTGATGGCAGTTTTCTCTGAACATTCTTTATATCGTGCTGAATATCTGAACAAAGCTGTCAATCTCAGAGCAGCTAAACAGTATATTTTGTTCTGAAAAGAGTGGATGAGACTCAAGAATGACTTGTAAATTTTGTCAGTACCTTTTCATGATTTTAAGTCAGGGTAATTCTGAGCTGGCTGCTTGCAACGGAGCTTGTCTTGCTCAGCCTAGGGAGTTTTTCTCTGGCTTCAGAGAAAAAGTATTTGTTAGGGCAGCAAGAATTGAGCTGTGTTCAATGAAAAGAATCTTTTTTCTATAACTCCCTTGGCTTCAGTGAGACGAATAATTAAAACTGAGTTAATCATAAAATCCCTGCGGACAAAAAGATTTGAAAGACTTTTTCTGAGGAGAAGGTTCAGTGTTTTGGGTTTAGGGACTGAAGCACAATCACAGGGAACTGGAGGAAATGCCAGACTGGTTCTTGTCATCCCTTCCCCTCTGGTGTCTGAGCCTTCCTGTGCCCGCTCTTCTCACAGAAGCTTGAAGTGCCACCATGGGGCTTCTCCTGAGCCCACAGAGATTTCAGGGTGTGCTAGACCCCAAGGCTGGCTCTCTGCACCGATGACCTGCATCTGTAGGACCATCCATCCCTTGCACAGCCTCTGTGAGGTAAGACAGACACATCACCTGGCCTTTCAAAGACACATGCTGGTGCCTGTGCAGGTTGTCCACACATTGCTCTTGCATCTGGTGAAGATGTGTCAGGTGCCACTAGGGAGCAGGGCTGCAAGCTCAACTCTGCAGTAACCTAACTGGGTTTCATACTATCACAGAACAATTAAGGTAGTGAGGCTGCTCTGGAGATCAACTAATCCATCCTCCTTGATCTAGATGTTCTAGAACAGGCTGTCCAGGACGGTGCCAAGGATGAAGGCTCTCCAACATCTCTGGGCAACCTGCAACCTGTAGGGTTTGGTATTGGGTGTTCAACATTATCAGCATTCCTGATCTGTAATGGTTGTCCTCACTTCATGGGGTGGCTCTCACGTGTGCTACTCTAACTAAAGGCAGCACAGGAGGCTGTTCCCACCAGCCCGCAGCAATTCCTCTGCAAGGTCCATGGCACACAGCAGCTCCAAGGGTGCTGGTTGGGCTCCCCCATGCTCCCAAGTATGAAGATAGTGGTTTCAGGCTCCTGGAGCTCTACCTTGCAGTGGAAGTGGACACCTGCCAGTGTGCCTGTGGTCTCTTCCATTGTTTAACTGCACTATTTTTGATCGCGACTGTAGGCACCTGCGTCCACTTCCCACAGCTGGCACAAGAGTGAAAGCCCTCAGTGAGAGCTGGAAAGTGAAGGCGTGCAACTGATGGACAGTGACCACTGACAGCCACTAGCTCTGGGCAAGTCCAGGGCTGTAGCCTCCCATAAGACTCCCAGCAAGCGTGTCAGACCCACTGGTCTACTAAGAGCACCAAAATGGAAGACAACATCTGAGAATAAAGGCATAAATGTGAGGAAAAACTTCCTAAGGGAAGTTGTGCTGAGAGAAGGGTCAGTCTGCTGGGACACTGAGGAAGAGCAGCTGATCGCTACCAGGGCCCCACGCAAAGTCACTTGTCACTTCTCCATATGGGGGATGCCAGGGAGGTGCAAGGTGGATAACGATATGCGGCTTTTTTGAAAGGACATTTCCTAGAATCTTGCTCAGACCTCAGCAACCGATAAGACCATAAACCTGAGGACAGAGCTTCAAAAAGCTTTACCCATATTAAATTACACTGCAGGAACTTTAAGCCAGAAGGGTTTAGGCATCTGATTTTTCAGCTGAGCCTGCACCCTGAACTCTTACTCACGAGGGTATGTTGGGCTCTCAGCAAAACGGCAGGCGCGTTTGAAGATCCCTCTCTGAAGTTCTGCATGTGAGGGTCCCTGAGAGCTGACAATAGCTGAGTTCCCAAAACCTTTTGGAAAAAAGAATTTGGCACTTAAGCATAAGATTTTTCTCACTAAAATCAACATGTGTAATTGTTTAAATGACTATTTTAACTAAATTTAACCCGATTCTATTTTAACTAAATTTAACTCTATTTTAACTAAAGTGTAACATGCTTTTAAAGTGCTAACAGTTCTTCCTGTATTTCAAAAGGTCAGTTTAAGAAGTGAAGGAAAGTGGAAGCATTTCTTTACTCTTTTCCTTCTGAACCTCATTTTAATTATATATTTTTTCTCCCTCTGTTGTCTTGTGACAGAGACCTGGTTTGCTTGTTCATTCTGTTCTCACAGTGCAACTTGAGCTGCATTCAGTGTCATGTTACTTCCTTCCTGCACCAAGAAACCTCTAACATGCCCAATTTATACTCTCTGCTTTCACTATACATTGTGTCAGCATTCCAGGCTGCAGTTAATGGTGATTAAATAAGACAGAAATGCCTGAAACCCACGAGCAATCTTGCCTGCCACACAGGAGCTGACAACTTCTCTGCTGCTTGTTCTCTACGAGTTCAACTCACTTGCACTCTTTGCCCAAATGCAGAAGTTGTTTCTTCTTAAGAAAAAAACAATAAACCTTAGCCTGGAAAACTGCTCTTCAGTTTTGTTTAACAAATTTTAAAACTTCACGGACATACGACCGCGGCTTTTCACCTTCCATTGGCATGTCACTACCACAGTGTACAAAGCATTACGCCTCGACTAAGTTTCACTGCTTGGAGGTATAAGCTTGACTTCGATGCCTTTTGGTGTTTGACACTCTCTGTCTATTTGTGGAGAGCTATGAATTGCTGTGTCAAAACTGGATGGCTAAGTCAATAAGAAAATCAGTAGCCAAAATGTAGGGTTGAGCGAGATCTTTCCCCAGTGCTGTATTCCAGTCTTTCATGGCACTTGCTAGAGTTCAAGTGCGTGCTGCCAAACCACTTTTAGCCTGGTTTGCTAAGACGTAGGATTTCTGTAAGTAAACTCTGCCCAGTTGGTATGTGTAGCTGTTTGCATACTGTTGTTCATTCCAAAAACATCTGAATGAAGAACAGACCCCTTCATGATATTGAACTCCTGTCTTGAGAAAGCCCCACGACACTGAACGCCTAAGTCTTGAGAAAGCTATCAGATAAGTGTAGGAAACGCACGAAGATTAGTTCTTTTCCCAAAGGGATATGGTGTAATTTGAGCCCAACCAGATTACCAGGGAGCAGAAAATCCATGCAAGGCAGCCATAGAAAACCTCTCTGCATGATTTCTGCTGCTCATGGGATTACCTGCTTAAATCCCTGTTCCTCAGCTGCTCCTGCTGTTAGGGTTGGCCATTTCTGCCTCTACTCCCACTGCAGATATTTCTAAGAAGATCTTTTCCTTTGTCTCCCCACCAGCCCCTGGGACACGCATGGAGGAGTTGCTCTGGCTACAGCAGTTATGAACGTAGCAGCTGATTGGAGAGTGAGTGAGGGCACAATAACCTACAGTCTGATGCTTGTAAATGTCTCTGCTGTGACCACCTAGCCTATGGTATCATTCTGATTAATTAGTTTCATCAGTATGAAAGCCCTCCTCTGACTTCTACTCCCCAATCTCCGTTAGTAAGGTTCCTGCCCTAAAGAGCATGGCTTCAAACCCAGAAATCACCCTGTGCTGTCCAGGATTGTTGTGTGGAGCAAGGCTCTGCCACAGCAAATCTGCATTTCAGCTTGCTCGCGGCAGCGTGACTGCTCCCAAGAGAGCAGACATGGAGATCAGGCAGATAATCGATGCTTGCTTTAGCAGGGTCTTAGACACCACAGGGGTGTGGAGAGGAGGACGAATTCTCCTGTAGAAAGGGATGCTGGTGGAAGACTTCAAGGCAGGATCACTGTAGCAGGACTTCCTCCTCTGATCGGAAACAGAGATAAGAGTGAAACTCTAGCTGGAGTCTCTTCTCAAAACGAAGATTTAATGGCTTCTGAATGATCTCGTGTCCGTCTAATGCTTTTAGTCTGTGGCAGGAAAAAAAAGAAAAAGAAAAATGGGTTAGAAAAGCCAGGGCTGATCTTAAAACTACTACGAAGCAAATCTCAGCACATAAAAAACAGTAGAAGGTTCATTCGCTCCAAAAATATTCAAAGAAAATAATAGGATCTGAAAGCAATTCATCTGAATGTTTAGCAAATTAATGTAATAACTGTAAAAAAAATACCCTCTTTTACGATGAACTGAATAAAGACCAGAATTTGGAGTGGTTTGGTTGGGTTTTTTTTCTCACCTTTAGGTCTTTTTTTCAAGACAGTACTAAATTACAGATTGGAGTATGTAATGCCTGAACAGGACATAGTTCAGGCAAGCAAAACTTGTGCCCTGTCACAATATTGATAGGAGAGTTTTAGTAAGGAGAGCTCAGACATCGCCTTTACAACAGTGTAAACACGACCGTCAACCAGAGTGAAGAGAACAGGACAAGTAATCCATGAACAGACAGTTCACCCGCCGTCATCTGACAAGGAAACACCTTTCCAGCACTCAAAAATCTTAGTGGTATAAACAGAAAAGCTGAGAAAGGTGGACAGAAAACAAAGCAAAAATGACTTTAGGAAACTACTTGTCAAGTGACTCTGACGTGCTGAAACTCGGGTGTCGTTTGTTAGCAGTAAGTTTGGATCTCTGCACTTGGAGTAGTTGGTGGCACTGGGACATTTCTTGCAAGGCACATTGTTGCTGTCAGTCAGTGGTCTTCAAGAACTTTATTTATTTTCATCGCTTCTTAAATACACATACTGTTGGGTACCCAAGAAACAGAGATGTAGGGCAGGTGCTAAAGTATGATTATGTGGATTTGCACTGACTACAATGCAATCCCTTTTTTTCCACTTCGATGACAAGTCAGCGACTGAAAAAATCAGTCCTACATGGGACACATCCCACTGCAAACCTTGTTCCTCACCTCGAGCTTTTGACCAGCCCCCGCTGAAGACACTGTGAATGACGGGCTCCTGTGCTCTCTCCTGTAGCCCTGGAGGGAAGCATTTGTTTACTCACCTCCTGGAAGTAGAAGCAGGGAAGACAGAAATGCAAATAAATATGTGTATACCTTAATGACATGTGAACACTTCTTTCCTCTCTCCTCTGAGAGACCTGCTCAGCCTGCAGCATAGAGCAGCTTCATGTGAGCATGTTTTTGGGGACTGGCCTCCCAGATCTGTTTTGAGCAAACGGAGAACTACTAAAACTGTAACTAAAACTAAGACTAAAACTATATTGTTAGCTCAAGAGCATGTACCACAAGACTGCAGCTCACATTCTGCAGAAAACCAAAGGCCAACCCTGCTAGGAGGTGCTGATGTCAGACTGTCCCCTTGTTCCTCCCTGGCCCTCTCTTTCCGTTGCTTTTAAGAGGCTTCAAATAATGATTTTGTCATTGCTGTGGGTTAGTGAGCAGAGTTCCCCTTCTCCTCTTGCCATTAGAGTCTCTCATGTCTTATTATTGAGGTGTCTAATCTTCCTGCCCTTTGTTGAGCGTTGCAAGCCTTGTTGCAGCTGTTCTGCATGAGTTTAATCTAACTCACTGGAGGGATGTGCAGATGAGGCTCTCCAAATGCTTGTGTGCTGCCTAGATGTTATCATGAAAACATAGCAGCCTTGACCTTTCACATAACTTAGCTAGCCATGAATGGTGGCAAGCCCTGTCCCCCAGCCACCTAAATTTCGTGCCTTTTCATCAGCTGCTGTGATGCAGAAGAGCATTTTATCTCCCTTACATTTTAATTGGGTTACAGGGCTTTCCTAGAAGGTGTTCTTTGTGTGTTTTCATCCCTAGCTTTTGGCTGCTGGAAGGTATTAGACAGCAGAGTGCAGCCTGGACACTTTCATTTGTTGAACATGAGCTAATTAGCACTTTTAATGGGTTTAATGGATTGCACCAGAGTCTTACAGAAACAATGCTTCTTATCTAGCTAGCAATAATTGGGAACACGAATTAGTAGATCCCATTCGTCCTTGTAATTGCATTAAATCAGCTGATGTCTGAGTTGGAGCAGCACCTATGCGAATCCGTTTGTGAAAGCCGCTGCACTTTCCACTTTATTTTATCTCTGCGTCCTTGTGTGTTTATACTTGTCACAGCGAGAGTACCTGCATGTTGCTGTTTCTACCAGTGTTCAGTTCCCATTACATTTTGGTACCATTTACTGTTTGTAATGAGATCCTAAGAGATGACACAGCTTTGTGATGAAGGGTTACCTTCTATTTCTTAATCCCTTGTTATGCAGTGTTACATGTATTAGATGGTTTACATATTAGATGTTAATTGAAGGGGAGCAGATGGAATCTGTCAGCATCAGAAAGGCTGCATATCCAAGTTTCTGAGCCAGCAAAAGCAATCCACACAGCTTCTGGTGGTGAGGGCTAAGTGGCTGTTTCCAGGCTCAGCCTTTTGCTCACTAAGTCCTATCTCTACTCAGAAACATGCTCGAGCATGGAAGTAAAGCAGCAGAGAATCTGCCCAACATGGTGGTGAGTGTCACTGGCCAGTGAGCTGCAATGTTATTTTCTCCAAGTCTCTTCCCAGTGGTGCTCATTGTGGTATGGCTGCAAAGAGATGCTCTCTGACAACTGTGCTGGTAGATGTAGTGACATAAACATCACAGAAAGCCCTAAGTAGTCTTCAGAGCATTAGGTGTGGAGATGAGCATTAAGAAAGATAAGAAGCAAACAGAGATAATGATTGGGAGGGGATGGGAGAGAAGAAAAAAAAAAGTAGATGCAACCGTAATGGATATATATCCATATTATACTCCTGGTTTTGACTTCCAGCACCTCCTAGTTTTGTTCCTGCCCTCAGGTGTTAAGCCTTAGTTCACCTAAGTGACATTTTTATATCAGCTCTTACTGCCCCCCAGCCTAGGACCTGACAGAGACTAAACGAATCTGCCATATGAGAGAACAAAAGGAATAAATGGGAAAGAGAGGCTGTCAAAAGGGGGTGTGGCATGCTTGTGCACAGAGACTTCTGGTGGCTTCCAACTTTTCACACCGTTACACAAAGCAGACATCTGATGGCAGGATGCAGCTGTGGAGTTGCATAGAGACGTGAGTTTGGAAAGTGCCTGGGGAGAACAGGCTGAGCTCTCGGCTTCCACAACACTCTGAGTGCATGACCAGGCATCACCTCTGCAAAATAAAAATAGGTGCAGAAACAACATCATAGCGTGCAGCAGCTTAGAGACTGACAGGCATGCCCTGGTGAATGCTTTTACATTCTGGGGGCTAATATCTGGGAAGGCATTGTCTCAGCTGAAGGGGAGATAATTAACCATGAAATAAGTGAAAAGCAAAGATATTTTCTGTGATCTGATGACACTGCAGAGCTGCAGTCTTCCACACGGTTTGAAATGCAGTTTTGTGCAAAAAGGAAGGGGCAGATCCTGATTCCTCTGGAAAACCCTTTAAAAAAAAGTCTGTACTTTCTCTGGGGTGTTTGAGCAAGATTGCATGTCAGGAGCTTTCAAGGGCACACGGTATTGTTATGTCCTGGTTTACACTACAGTGATGGCCAGGCTTCCCAACCCGTTGAATGAGGCACTGGCAAACAGAAGTCATCCCTGGTTCAGAAGGAACTAGGGGTTTAAAATCAATACGGCGTTTGATACCATATCAGATATCTGGGATAAATCTGAGTTTTACTATCAGAAAATCTTTGCATTTGTTGACCAAATGTGTAGTTTTAGTGCTTTTTACATTTAAGAAGACCATAGTTCCACAAAACATGCTGATTATCTTTAACTATATTTTTGTAGCTTGTAGTTTCTTGGTCTTGGTACACATGAACAAACAGTCTTGAACACACTTTGATGATTTTGCCCAGGATTGACACCCTTTGTTATCTTCTCACTGTATTACTGAGTGCTTAAAAATAAATTCTGATCTGAAGAGCTTCTTAGCTTATCCTTCAGCATTTTGGATGCAAGTTTGAACCTCTAGGTCTTGAAAATACGTAATTTTAACAGATGTTTTCCTTATGTTCAATTTCCCCAAATAATAAGCTTCCTCTTCCATTCATAGCTCCATATAAAATTCCTTGTTCTAAGGTGGCATAGAAGTATTTCTTAAATCTCTTTATTGTTTATGTACCTCATTTCTAATTATAACGTGTGTTCCTATATTAACTTGATGTCTGGCATGGATTTATCTATTGTATATGTTGTTTTAATGCTTATCTTCAGTTTTAATGAAACAGCTACACTTATTTTAGATATTCCTTTCCTTTCTCTGAATGGAAATTGTTTTACAGCTGAAAGCTTTCCTTTTCTTCCTTCCCTATGACTGTTGTCATTAGAAAAAAATATCTCAAATGTTTATAGCTATTTTTAAATAGGACAGGTCTTTCCAAGCATTTTTTTTCATATTTGTGCAATTGTATATCTAATGGTCATCCATTTCTTAAAAAAATCCTACTTGAAACTGATTTCCAAGTGTGCTAACAACCGTTTAAAACTTTTGGGAGAAACTTTTGGAATAAATTTTTTCAAGTTCTGGGTACGCTAATCTCTGCTCTAATCTTCTCCCTCTACATAAAAGAACATTAGATCACAGTATTCTCACCTCTTTATATATTATTTTTAAGTCTGTAATTAATACTTTGCTCATCAGAGAGAAGCCAAATACTGAATTAACCTGTAAAGGAGAATGTGGTAAGAAAACTCTTGCTTATTCCTTTTACTAGCTTCTTTACTAGTATCATAAAACATCCATTAGAAATTGGGGTGGTTATGGACAGATACAGTAGGATTCATCCATCCCCGAAGATATATGCAACACTAGATCCATCTTTAATGTAATCATCATCATGGCTTGGCTTCATGGACAAA
>NW_010416102.1:10386-21094 GCF_000710305.1 Buceros rhinoceros silvestris | reverse complement strand
GGCCCTGTGTCCTTCAGCGAGGTTGTCCCTGCGGGCTGGAACCTCTGCACTGTTGTTGGGGTGCTGCTGGGCTACCCGGCGGTGTACACCTTTGCCGTGGAGGATGGTGCGGAGAACTGCCTGGCGCTGACGCCGCTGAGAGTGTTCACAGTCCAGGCCTCCTGCCCCAGGATAAGGGACGGTCTCAGGATCCAGATCTACTCCTTCAGCATCCCGGAGAGCCTCTGCGTGGAGCTGAAGGAGGTGCTGGACGCTTGGAGCTACGAGCTGAAGGCAGCCTTTAGTGCCCAGAATGACTTTGTAGATCTCTGCGTTGCGAGCGAGGTGGTGTCTCTTCCAGCAGTTGCCTTGTAAAACACAAACTCAGACTTCTGGGGTTATTCCTCACTTGCATCAGGGGATGAGGTGAGAGCTCTGGTTCTCACATGTGTGGCCCACTGAGGCTCTCTCCAGAGGCCCCTGAGCACCAGGACTGAATCATGATGATCTTGGCCCCTGGACCCTGCAGGCCAGTTGTGAATCAAACAGGTGAACTTCCCCGAAGAGCAGCGTGTGGATGTACGTGCTCAGCTGCCCTGCTGCCTCATCCGCCTGCGGAGTGTGCCCCGTAGAGTCAGGGTATGCTTATTTGCCGCAAAGAGCTGAGGATTAATAAAAAATTTGAACACCACGGTGTTGTGTATTTGTGGTGTTTATTGTAGGCTTCATTTGTGTTTACTGCTCGTGCGAGGTGGTGTCACGTGCCGCCTCATAGCTGAGCCTGAGCTTGAACGAGGGGCAAGTGCTTCTGTAAAACCTGCACAGTGCAGCTCCAAGAGGGGCTTAACACCCCCGACTGTCAAATTAATGTGGTGCTGGCAGTGGAGGGGAAGCGGACATGCTGTGGGGACACTTGGGCACCAGACAGGCATGAAATGGCGGGATGAATGTGGCCTGGAGGGTGGGAGGTGGGAATATTGCTCAGGACAGGCAGTGCATGGGCAAGTGTGAGGGGACTGTGCCAAGAGCCTCCCAGCGCTGGGTTCCTTTTTCAGGTGTCAGTAGAGGTGGTCCAGGGTCAAACACCTCCCGTTTAGGGAGGCCGTAAATAGAGAATTTTGTAGCCTCTCAGCTGCTGAGCATGAAAACCAGGGAGGCTGGATCCCAAGGGTGCCCCGTCTGTGCTGCTCTGTCCCTCCCGCCCCCTGTGAGCCCCGGCAGCAGTGGTTGGCGTGGCTTAGTCCCTCAGTGCCACGGGAAATGGGCAGCACAACCTCCACCAGGAGCAGAGTAACTGAAGCAGCCAAGGAAGGGGGGATCTCCCAGCTTTTATTGGAGCTGCGGGGGTCTGTCTGGAGTGAGACCAGCTCAGGGCACGAACCACACTGGCAAGTACGGAACAGCAGAAGGTGCCCTGTGGTAAGGGCATGTCGCTGCTAGTGAAGCAGAGTCAGTTCCTGGTCATGCAAAGCTGGGCATTGAGGAGCTCCCTCACGGTCTGTAACTCGCGAGGAAGGTGGCTGCGGCCATTACCATCACTGCCACCAGGAGAGAGATCCAGTGACCGCGCCGTCCCTGCAGGGAGAAGCAAGTGTTACTGGGAGATCAGTGGGGAGAAAAACTCCTCATCCCATTGCTGGCGAACATGTAATTTGTCTTTACGCACTGTACGAGTACACGGGGGAATTTTTGCCTGGCCGATCTGCAGCCCCGGTCCGGAACCCGGGCTGGGACGGGGTGAGGGACGCCTCCCACCTTTGCCTGCTTGCTCTGGAAGTGGTTGAGCTCGTCACGGCACTGGCGCAGCCTGGTCAGGCAGGAGCGGTACTCCTCGCTCAGGGCCTCCAGCTCCGAGCGCAGCTCCGCACACTGCAAGCAGAGCGAGGGGCTGTGAGCCGGAGGGGTCCCCTCGCTGTGGTACGCACCGAGACGTGGGATGGGGCTCCCGCAGCGGCTGCAGCGATTCGCCTGTGCCCCAGTACTGCTGTGACGGGGGATTTTCACCTCCTCTACCTGTGTGTCCATATGTACCTACAGGCGACAAAGCAGATCTCAGTGTCACTGGGAGTGTGGTGACAGAGGCAGTGCCTGGTCTGTAACCATCCCGTGACCTGCCTGGCTTTGCTGCCGTCTTTCCCATCACATGGGAGAAAGGAGCAATAGTTCTTTTTGTGACCACAGAAGCGTGCAGGTCACGAAGAAGACCTGGAGTGCCAACTCATGGCAGGGTTTTCCTCTCATTCTGAAACTCGTTCTGCATTTCACTGGCTACAGGAGCCATTGCAGAGTCCTTTGAACCCCGTGAACACGAGACACGCAGGACCAGTGCCGTGGTAGTGCTGTGCTAACTGTGAACCCGAGAGCGCCTGGGTTCCTCCACAGCCACACACCAGATCCGGGCAGGAGCAGCAGCAGCAGCAGCAGCAGCTGTGATGGTGACGGTGATGGTGCCTATGCTGGGGACAGCTGGGAGTCCCAGCTGTCCCCTTGTGCTGTGATTGTGCTTTACAAAACCCAGCCCGAGGTACTGCTGGTGCCCTCACCAGTACAGGATGAGCTGTCCTGGGTGGCTCTGAGCTCTGCTACAGTAAGTGCTAAAGCTTTTTTTTTTTAATACATGTTTTTTGTAAGTCCTGGCTATGTGGGTGCTGCTATAAGGGCTGTGGGTTGGCAGAGGACATGGTTTGATGGGAAGGAGTGTGTAAGAGGCTGGAAAGCTCACAGCTCAGCTGTGAGGGTATTGCTTTTGCTAGCAGAGCCTTTCTGAGACTTGTGAGCCTTTTCATCTCCTCCTTTTGAGCTCAGGGTTCCAGCTATTAGAGCTTGGGAGGCTGGTGAGACCCTCCTGCTCACGGGAGCAGAGATGAGTTTGAGTGGCGGGGGCCCTGCTCCACATCCCCGGTGCCAGGCTGCTGCTGCCCTGCTCTGGCATGCAGATGCTGCACTGGGGGTTTAGGTGAGGCTGGTATCAGGATGAAAATTTGGCAGAGATGATCCTTATGGGTTAGGTAACTTCCGAGGGCTTTGGTGTGCCGTGTTGTGCTGCTGCTGGAGCGCCAGCAGCTCTCTCCCTAGCAGGGAACTCAGTCCCAGCCGCGATTCAGTGACTGCCTCACCTCGTTCTCCTTTGCTGTAAGCTGGGATGTCCTTTTCTGCATCTCATCCTTCAGACTTTCTTCTCCCTCCTCCTCCTCGGGGAACTCTAACAGAGCGTTTTGTTTTTCCTTGGCAGGAGTGAGAGGTGGGGTCTGTGTGGTGAAAACCTGGTCTAGAAAACAGGCTCCTGATGAGAAACAGGTCCAGGCTTTCAGTCGGCCTTAGATCTTGTGTACTCAGCACACTTCAAAGATAACGCTGGTGTTGCCCACGCGCAGAGGAGGACCTGGGAGCTGGGTTAGTTATCACAGACCTGCCCCTGCTCTAGCTGTGAGCTAATCATCTTTAGGGGAGTAGTTCTAGGTAGCTACCAGAAGTAGAGGTAAAATGCCCTTTATTACAACTTTTTCGCAGTACAGCTGTGATTGCAGTTATAAACTGAACTGTATTTTGTTTGGAAAACAAATGGCATAGCTACTGCTGTAGAATTTGCAATGAAATTCGTTTATTTTTAAGTGTTTGCCATCATAAATACAGTTATGTTTTAATGTTAAGTAGCAAAATAATAACTCGCTTTAAAATGATCCTTTGTTCTAAACCCGTGTAGACTTCTAGAGCGAGGTCTAAGGTTCCCGTGTCCAGGGAGAGGAGGGCTAGGTGGGGGTTACAAAGTTTGCTGACCTTTTCTTTGCACCGTCGCCTCCTGGGTCTTCCGTTGGTTAGTCTGGTTCTGTATCAAGTCTGCCAAGGTAAAAAGCTGCTGTTACTGTCCTCAGCGCTCTCTTGGGTCTGGAACTTTGCACGCCTTTGTGTTACTTACTGTCCAAATGGCTGATTGTCGCCTCCAGCATAACCTTCTGGTTTTGTTCTTTTTGAAGTTTATCTGAAATAGCGACAGAAGAAAATCCAGGTGGTTGTGACTCTCTGTCGCACCTTTGCGCAGGGAAGGCAGCTTCCCCTTCTCTACTCGGGTACAGTGGAGGGGATATTGTTGGCTACGCTTTCTCCTCTGAATGGATGTGGAGTTTAGCTGTTAATTGTCAGTTTTTCCAGCATGTCTTAGTTTCTATTCATTTACGGTTTATTTTAAAGCTGTTCCTGTGAGACCTGTGATGAAAATAAAGCTGCCACCATTTTCTCTTTTTTAGTTGTGTTTTAGAACAGCCACGTGAAGTACACGTGAGTTCCCTGAACCGGTACTTTAAGACACTCTCAGAAGGTAACTTTTACACAGATAATACCCACCACCATGGAGCAGCACCTCAGACGGTAATGGGCGCTGCTGCACCCCCCAAGTGGGTTTGCGTTGCTGCGTTTGATGGGTCTGACAAGGATGCTAAAGTCCTCATCAAAGCTGGGCACTTTTTTTAGGTCTCCCATGCCATCCTTTCTTCTAGAAAAGTCTCTTGACTTCTCTGAAGTGCTTTAATCTACTCAGAAACAGCTTCAGGAGCCCTTTGGAAAGCGGAGGCTTTCTCAGTGAGCTGAGGTGTGCAGCACATTCAGGGAACAGTTCGATACCTTCGATGGCGCTGATGAGCTCAGCCTTTGCATTGTTGTCGTCGCGCAGGGCGCAGGCTCTCTGGTGCAGCTCGGCATGCTCGCTCTGCAGGCTGTGCAGGGCATGGCCCAGCTGCTCCTTCTGCGCGTCCACTCGCTGCGGGTGAGAAGAGCCCCAGCATCAGCTTTGCCCCGGCACTGCACCGTGGGCAGCCCATGAGCACGCAGCGTGGCTGGCTTTCCGGCCACGGATGAACTGAGTTGCATGTGTGACCGCTGTGCTTAGTGCAAGGGGCTTTGCTACATAGAAACTTCAACCGGGGGACTCCTGCGGATGCTGTTCCTGCAGGGATCTAACGTACCTGCAGTTCGCTCTGCAAAACGTGGAAGCTGTTCTCAAGCTCAGTGTGTGCTGTGGTCATCCTGGTCATTTCGGCTTTGAGTGTGGTGTAGTGCTCTTTCCAGAAGGTGAGGTCCTCTCTGGTTGCTGCCAAGCTTCTCTGGGGAGGAGAGCAAGGAGCACGGGTGGGTGTGACCCCTGGCCCGGTGGGGTCTTGCCAGGCTGCCCTGAACAGAGTGGGCAGCACTGCCTCCTCCTGCACCAGGGTTATGGGAACCTGCGTGGGGCTGATGCCATCTGATGGACAGAGCTAACACGGGCAGAGGGTTCCTGTGGAACAGAGCTCCTCTGCTGCTGGGAGGGTTTAGAAAGCTGGTGATCTTCAGCATACAATGAAAATACCAGTCAGCAATTTGGTTTGACCCAGAAGATGCCTCTTGGGGGGAAAAAAAAAATCCATTTTCATATAGAAAAGCCACTCCAGAAAAAGCATCTCTGGAGACCTTGTGCCCTGGATGTCTGTGTGCGTGGCTTGTTTCTCTGTGTGCAGAGCCGGGGAATGGGAGGAAGGGACGGTGGAGGTTAAGCGATTACACTTAAAACCTCCTGGACAGCAGCACATTTCCCTAAGTGTGCGCTGTTCTTAATAACCTGGCATGTGGCTCTCAAAATGAGCACAGGTTCCCACTGAGATACTCTGGACTTTGCTCAGTGGCTAAAACATGGAGGGGTTGCATGTTTGTTATAAAGAGAAGCTAATCGTCACCTTTCCCTGGAATGTGGGGGCTCTTTGGTGTAGGAGAACTAGATTAAAGCCAAGCCCAGTGTAAGACCTGGTGCTTACCTGAGAGTTTTGCAGCTGTTGCTCTGTTTGGAGTTTGTCCTCCAGCATCTTCTGAAGAGCCTCTTTTGCCTTCTGCTCGTAGGTCTGCTTCTGGTCCTCCATCTCTATCAGGATCTTCTTCACACACTCCTTTGGGTAACTCTTTAAAGGAGGAATTGCAGTGCTTGAAGGGTCTTATCTGACACATTCCTGATCTTGCTAAGCCTGAATATCAGCAAATCCAGAGAGTGTGGATGCTGCTGCTAACTGGCTGTGAAATATTGCTTCAGCAATGAGGAAAAATTGTGCTCAGATACATATCTAATCAGACTGCTCTAGAAGCTGAGACCTGACCTAATTACATGCTTCAGCATTTTGTTTTCATGCCTTTCTTCACCTTTGTTTGTTCTCAGCAGTCAGATGTTACCTGGGTGCAGGCCTGCAGCTGATTTTCAAGTGCCCTTAGTTTACACTTCAGTTTATCCTCGTTCAGCTGTCCCTGGGGAAACAACACAGTTGAACCTGTGAGTGGAATCATGAACCATACAGCATGCCCCCAATGTCTCGCTAGTTTGTGTTTTGATTCCCTTTCTCCCTTCATCTATAATATTGTGGCTTATCTGTTCAAAGTCTTCAATGTTTGGAGTTCAGATAAACCTTCAGGATCTCAGAATAAATAAGGTATGGGGGAAGTAAAAGTTTCATGCATTGGAAAGCTCTCCTGAGGCAGTCCCACAGAGTGCAGGTACTGGCAGTGAAATGAGGGTTTCAGGTTAGGCTGGATGGGTCTGGCAGAAGCAGAGCTGCTGCCTGTCCCTGTGCACAACCTGCTTCCCTGGCTGGTGGTTCCTCTCTACAACGCTCCTTGCCTGAAGCTCCAGCTGGTGCTGAGGTCTTGCATTGCTGGTTCCCTTAGGAAATAGGTTGGGTCTCTGTTGCAACACCTAGCAGTTGGACAGGGGGATGGAGGGCAACAGTGATGATTCATTTTCATTATTATATTTTTCTCTCAGTGTTAGTCAGGTGGCTTAGGCTTTGTGAAACCTGACTGCATGCAAATTCAGATAAAATTTCTAGCTAGGAGTTCACGTGGGCTGTTTTTCCACCACTGATAGCAAGAATGCCAGTACCCTCTCTGCTTACTGCTCTCTGAAGCCAAGCCTCTGAAAAGCAGCTCCTTGGTGTTATGGGAATAGCTGTTAGAGCCCAGCAAAACCAGGTTCTCCAGTGTCTCAGCACTATTTATATATGAACAGAACTAAGTTTACAGCCCCCAAGACAATCTTCCCAGTTCAGTTGTTGGTACTAGGAACTACAGGCTTTATCCTCTTAGAAATTTTGAAAAGCATTTTTGTATGACAAATATCAAGCCTAGTTTTCCTCTGCAGTTGATTTTATTCTGCTGTCTGCAGAGGTTTGTACTGGCGGCTGATGGTGTCACGGCTGTTGTGCACAGATGTAGATGACTGTGCGAAGTACAAGGCGACAGAGCACCGGGCTCCTCCTACACCTAAGAGCGGAATTGGGCTGGCAAACTCCTTTCATGGAGATGCAGCTTATAAATTGGCGAAAGAACATAAAAATTTCCATGAATTCAGGAACTGTCTGTCGGGGCTGTTACCAGAACAACACGGTGGTGAGGGGGGATGTGAACATTTCCGATCATAAAAGTTGTGAGCAAATCTTGGTCAAGCCCTCGTGTGTTGATCATCTACACGAAAGGGGCTGCTTAAACAAAACAACCCCCTAAAACCAAGCAACAGAACCCCCCACCAGCAACTAAATAAAACAGCAAAAAGCTCCTCTACAGCTGCCATGGTTTTCACTCTCTCCTGCAGTGTCTTGGAGACACTGTTTGAACTGGGGGATCTCCTTGCTGGAGAGCCCAAGGAGACTTGCTGGCACCAGGCAGAGGGGAGGAGGAGGACGACGAGGACAACATGCTCAAAAACTGTCCATCCCTCCAAATTCCAGACCTGAACCCTCAGTAGCCTCTTCAGAGGATCTGAGGTCACCGCAACGGGCAGCTCCAAAACCTCTCTAACTCTTCTGCGTTTCTCTATTGCTGTCATTTAAGTACCATGTAAGTATTGCAACTGGTTTTGGCTGACAGCTGTAGTGTTTTGGCTGTTCCACGGTCGGTGAATTCACTGATACTCCTTCCCTTCATCATTTTAAATAGCTGATTTACAGCAATAATAATAATGGCAGCAGTTCTTATTTTTAGAAAGAGAACAGCCTAAAATTATTTACTCTGAATAATCATGACCGAGGCTTACTTAGCTTCCTTCATCTGGCAGCATTTTTGAATCAACTGAGCAAGTTTTACAGCAGATGAGGGGTTTAAGGCACAAGCCTGTGGGAGGAAGGTGGGAGGGGGAAGGAACCAAATGCTTTATCCCTTCAGTTTAATGACACCCCCACCCTGCTGCAGAGCATTCGCTGGCTGCATTGAGCCAGAAACACCCACCGACATGAGCAGCACCTCAAAAATGGCTCTGTGACTGTTTCCAGAGTCACTGCTCTATAGGTTGTGTGCATGCAACAACATTTCTTCAAAAATAATGAAATATTAGGATTAAAAAGCTGCTGCGACAAGTGTTTGGCCTCTAACCTGGGCTTGGAAAGGGGCAACCAGCCATCAGTTTCCACGCACAGCGTTAGAGTGCGGGACCTGTCCAGACCTTCCAGACCTCCCCGAGCAGCCCCTTGCCCCAGCTGCTCCCTCTGGAGCTCCCGGGAATCCCCTCCCAGCAGGCAGCATCTGCCTCCCCTGCCCCGCTGGCTCTGGTGCCAGCAGCACGCTGTTTACCGGTCTGATGAGAGGCTGAATGCGAGAGGCAGCAGCAAGGTCCCTCCTGCAGCAGAGGCAGCAAGAAGCGAAGAGCACCCACCTGGTTGGATCTGAGGTTTCACGGCTGCTTCCCGCAGAGTGTGTCGGTGTTTTTTCCTGCTCATATTATTTGAAGAAGCGAGCGAAGGCGGAAGTTTCTAACCACAGAACATCTAACACACGGGTTTTTTATACCCTCTCACCCAATCACTTGCTTTTCTGCCCCAACAGAACTTTCAAACCACTTTTTTTAATGTTACAATGAACTGTAAATTAGTATTTGACTTAATACTATGTGAAATGCATCTCCTTATTTTCACCTTCTGAGAGAAGGAAAAAAAAAAAAAAAAAGGGCCTTCATTCAGGGCTGCCCAGAGGAGTTTGTTTGAGCTGTGGGGAGGTAGTTTGATGCAGGGCTGTGATCCAGCAGCACCTGAGGCTAGTGGGTGCTCCAGAGCACCATGGTGTTGGGTCCCTTGCCTTGTGTTTGGGGCCCAGAACGTGCTCCCGACAGGAAGGAGGGCAGAGATGTGTGTGACAGGGGTCCCGGTGGGTCCCAGTGAGGAGCAGGCTGGGGACTGGGAGCACAGCTGCAAGGCTGGGCGCACTGGGTGCGGTTTGTTCCAGTTGTGTTCCCCGATTAAGAAACGGTCTCGTTCCCACATCCAGTTCAGTGGTCACCAGTACTTGGGTGCACAGATTCGTGCATCTAAAATTTTTATTTAGGCAAAAAAAAAAAAAAAGATTCAAAATATTTGGAACTTTGTCTGACTGTCTGACTAGGAAAGAGAAGTTGGTGGAAGATGGTTGGTTGGGTTCATTCCCATTTTTTCCCTACTTATACACTTTTGTTTGCTTTTTATTTAAGAAAAAGTGGGAAAAGCGAGTGTTTTAAAAAAAACTCAAAACCTTACAGAAGAAAAGGGTTTTGCCCTTCCTGTTGATCTGAAAGACAAGTACATCTTGTAACAACCTTTTGGGGCGCAAAGGGGAAAAACTTCAGGCAAAATGATGCCTGACCCCTCGAGTTTCTGTTCAGCCCTCCCTAAGCAGAAAGGTGACATTGAGGAAAGGGAAGGAAGCGGCCGCTGGCAGGGCAGCAGTTTTGTGCCGCATCTGGAGCTCTGGCAGCTCTGCCTGCCAGACCTGCGGAGCACCGGAGCTGGGCAGAGCTCGAGCTTAGCTCTGAGAAGGAAAGGGACACCCCAGCGTCTTGTTTCTGCACACAAGCCCACTCCCACTGAGGCAAAACCTGCCCCCAGCCCCCAGGAATCGCCTCGCACAGCTCTCTGGTACCTGCCAGGATTTTTCTGACGCTTGCAGCAGGGTGGAGAAAAGCTCCTGTAAAATCACCATCTTCTGCTTGAGCCGCAGCTCGCGGTGCAGGGCCTCCTGCGGGGAGGTGAGAGCAGGTCAGCGGAGAGCCCCAGGCTGCTGGGGACCCCCCGAGCTTCTGCTGTTTGGGGAAGTCATATACAGGTCTTTGAGTGGCTTGTCTGTAGGTTTTGGCCACGTTAAAGCTGGGCGTGTAACACCCCGTCATTTACTAACCATTATTAAAAGCGTGGTTGTATTCACTGAAGAGCCGCTTTCTGCGGGTGCTTACTGGTGTGTGGTACCTACCTTCAGGTAGTTGGACAGCTGCACCATCTCCTGAAAGGGAAAGGGCAAACATTCACAAACAAGAAGATGGTTGGAGTTGGAAACATTTGTGAACTAGCTCCAAACCCCAAATGTTTTGAAATACACCTCAAGTGAACAGCCCGTGCCGGTGGAGGAGGGGAGCCTGATGGGTTCCTTGGGAAGGAAAAATATTTTCTGCAGCAGCTTTAGAGCACTGGAGTTCTGGCACCTTTGCCGGGTAGTTTCTCGGATGAGGGCAGTTACAGAATGAGAACAGCAGGGATGGTGGGACAGGGGCGCCTTCCTCCCACAGCAGCCGGGTCATCATTTCTGAAATTACACTTGGCACCAGCTGGTGACCTGGCCAGAAGTTTGGAAAACTCTCGCTTGCAGGCATTCAAGGCTGGTTATCTCCCGTTTTGCTTACCTTGTTTAAAACTGCTATTCCACCACTGCAATAAAAAAGAAAGTGTGTCACTGAGGGGGGCGTGAGGCGGGGGCCTGCAGCAGCCCA
>NW_010416102.1:9211-10305 GCF_000710305.1 Buceros rhinoceros silvestris | reverse complement strand
GCCCCCCGCCAGCCTGTGACTTGGGCCCCCAGCCCCTCCCCCTGGCCGAAGCAGGGTGCCGGTATTTGTGCAGCAACAGCTTGTGTCGAGGTGAAACCCATTTGGGCTGGGGGGCTGGAGGCTGCTGCCCTGTGGGTATCTGAATTCCCAGCCCGGGGAGGGAGGGGAGGACTCGCTTACTCTGTCTGCTGGGTTGAGTCTTTCACCCCTGTGCTTGGATTTGTCAGGGTCTGGGTTCCTGTGAAAGCAAAGTGAAAGGCTGTGACTGATCCCCCATCTGAGGGGCCATGAAGATCTATTCGGGTGTTCCTCTCGGCTCAGAGATGGCATCACCTCTCAGATGGAGAGCAGTGGTTTAAACAGGGTCCAGCAACACAGCTTGATAGGGACAAGAGGCAGAGTCCTACTCTGATGGATGGAGGATAGAAGTTCAGAAATTCTGTGGGCTGGAGTTACCCAGGGGTCTGGGGGCTAATCTGGGGCATGTACAGGGAAGCTATTGGGCAGAGCATCTGCTCAGCAGCACTGGCTGGTTTATCCTTCCAAGATAAAATCTGAGCATCCCTCCACCTACCTTGGGTGTTCACAGAGGCACCTCGCCTGGAGACGGCTCCAGCTGGAATGCTGAGGGGGACGCTGTGGCTGAGCAGAGAGTGTGCAGGGGGCAATACGGGGAAGCTCCACAGGTGCTGGAACAAGAGGGCAGCTTGAGTCAGCATCTCTCCAAAACGGGCTGTGAGGAATGGAGGAGAAGGGGCTGTGGCCCTGTCAGGCTTTGTCGGTGTCCTCAAACCAGGTGTCCTCAAACCAGGACACCCCCAAAGCGTCTAAAGATCTTTTTGGAAAAGATAAGGACTTTTGGTGGCAGGGAGCTGGGTCCTGGCTTGGGTCTCTGCTACCACTTGGCTGCCTTGGAGTAGAGGTACCTGTTCTGCTCTGGCTTTCCCCCAGAGCTGGGGTACTAGAGTGCTTACCCCCTTGCCCCGCTGCCTCCCACCCTGAGCCTCCTGCCGCTTGTCACTTCTGCAAAACCAAACAAGGGGAGGCACCATGGATGGACCAGTGTGCATGTAACAGCTTGTTCCAGATTCCTG
>NW_010416102.1:520-9100 GCF_000710305.1 Buceros rhinoceros silvestris | reverse complement strand
CTGCTGAATGGCAGGTGATTACACCCGGGGAACTAAATGGGAGCAGGAGGCAGGGAATCGCTCTGCACCCTCCTGTGCTGCAAAAGGTAAGAGTGGTTTCTGTAAGTGCAAAACTGTAATCGGGCAGTGGAGGTGTGGGATTGTACATGGAGGAATGGCTGAAAATCTCCGTTGGTTTTAGGGTTTGGAAAACAGGAGGGGAGCACACCAGGAGAGAGGCAGCAGCATTTTACCCATGTCTGACTCTGCAGCTTGTAAGGAAATGCACGTTTTTGTCTGTGCATCCTCACTTTGTAGTTGCTCTTTGATTTGGATCCTGTGCCGTTGTGATGGGTGGGCTGTGGGTGCTTTCCTGGCTGCTAGCTGGACCAGGCAGAGCCCTGAGCTGTGCTGCAGGGCAGGAGTTACCTGGAGCAGGACAGGTGGCCTGGGATCCCCCCGTGGGGAGGAATCCAGGGGGACACACACTTCAGGCTCCTGTTCTGGCAGGGTCCTTCCAGCATCGCTTGCCAGGTTTCTTCTCCTCAGGAACTCCCTTTGCCGGGGGCTCTGCAATGGCTCCTCCGCTCCCCTCCCGAGGCGGCGGCAGGTTGTCACGTTGCTTCGCCGGCGCAGGTTCTCCCGCATCTCGTGCCGCCGCTCACACTTCTCATCGTAGCTCTCACTCACGTGCCTGTGCCGCAGCCGTGCCTTCTCGGGCTGGCTGATCATGTTGGGAGCAGCTCCGCCGGTCTGTGGCCTCTTTGTCCGCTCTGGGGTCCTCTGTCCTGATGAAACCAAGGGAAAAGACATAATCTGAGTGAAAAAAAAAAATTTCTAAGATTAAATGAATGTTTGGGATTGGACACTAGTTCTGGAGTCCTCATGCCCTGGATGCCAGTGGTGTTCCTGGGGAAATCTGTTGTCCATGAGCTCGTAGGTGTTGGCTGTGTGAAACACACTGGGCTGTGGCTCCTCTGTCAGGTGGGTACTGACCTGGGGATGCCGGAAACGGAATTTCAGACAATTAGCACAACCTCATGATGTCAGCCCCGCTACCAGGTAATGACACTTCTGCTGCTTCCTCGTGCAGAATGCCTGTCCTTGTGAAATGAACCCCCTCTGTACCCAAACTGATTCCTCTGGGCATGCTGTTACGGCTCTTTAGCCAACCTGCAGAAAGCAGGGAAGCGCGGGCAGAGCGGTAGCTGCTGTTCTGCAGCCATCCTCGTTTAAAGGGGCATTCCTTTTGCCAGGTTGTCTTGGTTTTTTGATGGGTCCAAGTAGTGGTACAGTGGTGCAAATCACTCCTCAAGCAGTTGAGTACTCGTGCTTCTAAGTAGCGGCTGCCTTTGCGCAGAGAGATCCGGGCTGTGAAAACCTTGCCCTCTTGTAGGGGTTCGGTGGTTTGTATTTTTTTTAAGGGAGTATCTGGCGAAGTCCCTGCAGGTCTGAGTGCACCCGCTCTCTGAAAACCGCAGCTACAGAGCTTTCTCTCACCTTCTAGTCACTCGCTCCGTGCCCAGCTCTTGGTTCAGATGCTGGGTGATGCTTTGCCCTCTGGCTGGTCCTCCCACAGCCCCGCTGGCTGCAGCCCGGAACCTGCGTTGGCCAAGCTGTGACTTGTTCTGTTGTGGCAAGTACAAGTGCAGTGACTGATTGTTGTGCGTTGGGATTAATTCGTTGTTATGCTGTGCTGAAGAACTGGGGGGACAGGCTCTAAATGGTACCAGTTTGCCACAGGCACGAATTCTTGCTCTGTTTCTGGGGACTTTGTGGCCCAGACCAGGCAGTGGTCTGGCTGAAGGTAGAGCTCCTCACAGTACTACTGCAACATCTACACGTGCACGCAGGGCGTAGGTGGGAAACCTCCACCTTCCTGCTGGCTTCTGTGCACAGTTGCCATTGCTGGTGCATTAGTTTTTACCAGACTTCAGTTGTAGTGAGTGTATTTGGGTTTTTCCCTCTGCGTCAGTTAAAGAGAAAGCTGAGCAATAACCT
The DNA here is from genome assembly GCF_000710305.1 of Buceros rhinoceros silvestris. Taxonomy (NCBI): domain Eukaryota; kingdom Metazoa; phylum Chordata; class Aves; order Bucerotiformes; family Bucerotidae; genus Buceros; species Buceros rhinoceros. The sequence goes on along the minus strand of NW_010416102.1, from coordinate 7,120 downwards.
CCCCCAGCTGCTGCTTCTCCTTCCTGCCCCTGAGCGAAATCCCTGTCCCCCTCTCCTGTCCCCTCGCCCCATCCCCACGCATATCCTGAGTGAATGCTGCTCCCAGCGTGCCTGGCCCAGGGGGCTCAGCCGGTGAGCTGCTGTCTGGTGTGGGGCTTTTCTCATATTTAGTAAGTCATGTTAACGGAGGAAGGAGGAGGAAAAAAATTAGTGTCTGAAAATTCGGGTTAAATGTTTTTCAGTGTCAAACAAAACCACCAAAATTTCATTGGACTCGTTCCGTCTCAAGCAATTAGGAAGTTGTTGAGTCTAATGGAAAAAAAAAATGGGAACAAGGAAACCCCACATACATATATAATACTTCCGTGCTTTTTAGTGTACGTTAAAATCTGCTCCATAATTCTTTTTCTTGTCCTTGTGCTGGCTGTGCTCTGCCTGTGAACCTCAGCACTAGCACTGTCTTGCTACTCTTGGGGCTTCCTTTGGAAGGAGAGCGGCGCTTTCAGAGCAGTCAGCTCCTGCTCGGGGCAGAGACAGTTCCTGCAAACCCCCAGCCAGGCCACTGCTCCCAGTACCTCCATGGGATATGGGCTTCGAAACCCCCAAAGTACAGCACTTGCTTATGTTCTTTTCTTCATTTTTATTTGAATTTTCTTTGAAGAGCTTCTGAAGCACCTCTAATTTTAGCTTAAATTTACTGGAGGATCCCAGCAGTGTTTTGCTATTCAGGTGTTTCTTATCATGTTACGCTTCCAGCTGGAGGAGTCTGGGGGTGCAAAAGGCTGAGCAGGTTATTCCCATCCAGCTTTCACGGCTGTACCAGGACGATCCCACTGCACCCACCCAGGGCCTTTCCTCCTGGTGCGCGTGTGTGTGCCTTGGCCCAGCAAGGTCTGGCCAACGGCTTCACGCAGAGCAAGGCAAGTTGGGTGCACTCCACAGTGCACTCCCTTCAGGCTGGATAGAATCTCCATAGCGTGGGACAAAGCGTGTGTCTACAGCCAAACTGCTCTGAACTCTTCAGGGCACTTTAAAAGCATTTTTTCAGCTACTTTTTCTTGATTTTAGAAATGGCCCAATTGCATGTTCAATCCAGACCTTGGATGTCCTGCTCAGCCCCTGCTCATCCAGTTCTTCCCGTCAGGAACAGCTCAGCCCCTCTCCCACCTGCACTGCCTCTGGGCTGCCCAGCCTGTCCCAGTGCATCCCAAGAGCAGCTCTCGCAATAGCCTCAGTTAACCAAAACGGTGCTTTAAAGCAAGGCAAAGCTTTAAGAAACACACAGTCCATTCCTCACCCCAAGCTGAGCAAACTGTTGATGCCTTCTTGGCTCTATTTCCTCCTGTTACCCCAAATTACCCTCTCTAATTAACAAGCATGTCCTTTATCTTTGCTTTCCAAGCTGTTACACTTCTTCCTTCAAGGGAAACTAAAAAAAAAAAAAAAGTGCTTCTTGCTGGTTCATGTTACAGCCTCCTGGTGTTGATAGTGTAGGCTGAAAGAGCGGTGAAAACAGAGGAAAAAAGGTGCACACCACTGCTTTTAGCGTGGCGGCCTCTGCTCCCCTCCATCCCTCGCCAGCCCCGGTGCTCTGGCACTTACCTGGCCCGAGGGGTGCCGTCCTACCCCTCAATTGCTGTGGAGGAGCGGGGTGAGCAGGGGATTATCGGGCACCAGCACGCTCCAACTGCCATCTTTGTGCCAACCACCTCATTTTGCTGCTCTGGCTCTTTTTCTCGCTCTGTAAAACAGGAAACGTTGCAGCCGCAGCTGAGCCCTGGTTCCTGTCTCTGCTCACAGCCCGGCTGCGGGGTGCAGGGGCCCAGCTCCCCGGGGGTTCAGGTTATCTTGGGACCCCAAAGCCTCCAGCTTCTCTCTAAGCAGAACTCATGATTATCTTCTGGGCCATCTCCCTTTATCAGTCTTCGACAGGCAGGGGTTGAGCGCTGGTTCCTGGGGCTGCTTGTGGCACTGGGTGACTGCGTCTCCCCGAGCTGCTTTGGGGTAGAGAAATCTAGACTTGGGGAAGTACAGGAATGCTGTTTTAAAGCTCCTTGGAGACTGGAAAGGAAAAAAAAGTGTGTATCTGCAGCTGAGGAGAGGTCAGGAATGGCAGAAATTCATGAAGGTCTTTAGAGAAGTGAAAGCTGTGTTAATGCAAATCACGCAGGGAGATCAGTTTAACCAGCTGGGTGCTGGTGAGGGCTCCGTGCCTCTGGGTGTGGAGAAGGAACGTAAGGGAAAACACATTTTGTAAAGTAATGTAGGATTTATTTTTACAAAGACCAGCCTAGAAGGGATACATGACAAAAAATTTCCCGGTTCAAAGACCCTCTTTGGATGACTTTGGTGGTTTGTGCTGCTTGGCCCAGCTCCTTGCTCCGGGCTGTGGCTCAGCTCGTGTCCCGCAGTGCTCAGCACCGCTGACTGTGTGCCGTCCAGTGCGGGAATGGCTTCTGGAGGTTGAGCAGGAAATCTGCTTGTGAGCAGGACATGGGCAGCAGATCCTGCTGCCAGAGCTTCTCTGAAGTGTCTCTGGGTAGGAAAAAGCCAGTCGTAGGAGTTCATTACTAAAAAGGACATTTTCGTGCTCTGTGTCACAGGATTCTGGTGCATCCCGTCCTGGTTTGTGAGGGTGCATCAGCACGGAGCTGCTGCAGTGGCACGGGAAAGGGCACATGAGTGGCTGGATTAACACCCAGATCCCTCGTGCCTGGCCCAAGTGTGCTCAGCACGCCAGGGACTACGTTCTTCTGATGTTTTCCACGTTATAGTTGCTCCTGATTAAGGAGTCGAGGAGCTCGGGGGATATGGCCCGGAGGAGGAGCATGCCGCGCACCTCCCAGGGAGGGTAGTGCACCTCCCGCTGGCGCAGGGCCCCGCTCTTGATGATCTCCAACGCACACTCCTCCTTCGGTGATGGCTTGCCATGGATAACGTGCGAGATGACTCTCACAGCGTTCTCTGGAGGGATGGGAGGACAGAGAGGGAAGGAGCAGCGTCAGATGGAGGGGCTGACGCAGGCACCACCAGCTCAGTGGGGGTGTCTGTAGCTTTCTCTAGCCAACCAAACTCCGAGGATCAGACCTTCTTAACAAGGCTTAGAATAGTTAAAATAAATTACAGTTGTAGCGCTGGCCTTCCCGTCTCTGGAATGACCGCAGGATGGAAACCCCACCTCCCCAGGATTTAGTGCAAGGACAGCAGAGTCTAAGGGCTTGGGCCATACTTTTTAAAGAGCTGCTTACAACTTTCCAGAGTTGCAGAGCCACTGCAGGAGGAGGGTCTGGCAGTGGTGACAAAGCAGTGTCTGAGCAGCCTGGGGCCAGAGAGCTGGTGGTAGGCTCAGCTTGGCTGAGCACTCTGTCTTGAAAGAGAGTGCCAGGGCTCCAGTAATGCTGAGCTTACCTGTGTTGATGTAGCCCAGGACACAGACTGTGATGGAGACATTGACTTTGTCCATGGTGAATTCATTTCGCAAGGAGCTGAAGAATCCATCTAAGGCGAACTTAGTTGCAGAATAGGGAGCAAGGAGCGGGGCACCAGTTTTACCTGGAGCAGAGACACACCATCAGGCTTTGTGCAGACACCTGGCTGCACCCTGCCTTCCTCTTGCCCTTCACATAGCTACAATACTGTGCTTTAGGATGACCGGGTGTTCTTGCATATACACCCTCCTATAGCAAATGCCTGTGTGCTCAGTGGCTAAGCACAGCAAGAATGACGTACCATCGACTGCAACACGTGCAGGTCATTAGCGGGTGTAGAAAGACTGGCAGGACAGGGCATAGCATATAAATCCCCCAGAGGACTTGAACTGTGCATCCAGGGTATAAACCATAGGCTGATCCTCACTCCCAGCAGGGTGGTCCTCTGCCCTATGGCCCTTATTCTGTCTTTTGAAGGAGAGCTGCAGCAGGGATCCCGTGCAGGGAGAGCCTGGCCCCTTGTGTGCTTACCTGCCATGGATGAGACCACCACGATGCTGCCCTCACTCTCCTTCAGCATGGGCAGGGCATATGTGGTCATTGCCACGTAGCTGAGGAAGTTGGTCTCTAGGAGCTTTCGCACGTGTCCAACATCTCCATTGAAGTAATTGAAGTAGCTGTGACCGATGTGATTTAGGATGAGCATATCAAGGCCTCCTGGAAGCAGAGAATGTCTGCTGTGGGCAACCAGCATCTCAAAGCAGCTTCTTGGTGGCTGGGATGGCCCCACAATGTAGCATGGGGTGTGTTGGGGAGTGAGGAAGGGCAGCTCCCAACCACCTACCCCAGGTGTTCTCAGCCTCCTTCACCACCACCTCTGGGAGTGTGGTGTCCTCCATGGAGCCGCTCACATAGCGGGCAGACGCAGCACCGAGCTCAAGGCACCGCTCCACAACCTGGGGCGACAGCGAGATCAGTGTCGGCAACAGACTCCCCTCCACAGGCACCACCCCCCACCCTCCCGAAGGCTGTTGCTGTCTTGGGGTGGAAGGGCAGCGCATCTCCCTGTCCCTCTGGAAATCCTCCTCCTTCATGGGAGGAGATGCATTGCTCAATGGTTCTGGCTGCAGAGTTAAACAATGGCGCATCTGAGCCAAACATTCAGTATCTCTCATTAGGGATGTGATTGCTTCATTTTGATTCTGTTGTATACGGGATGCAAAATCAGTTCAGACTTTGAAATGGACTTGGGCAGACTAGTGTTGTCCTTGGCAGTGGAGCTCAGAATTCACAGCTGAAGACTGTGGAAAAGGAGTGTCGCGCTGTCAGTACTGCAAACGCGTTTGTTATGGTGAGGGGTGTGCTGGGGACAGGCTTGTGCTGGGAAAGTGCTGGGATGGGTCTGCAGGGTATCTGGCATGCCCAGGCCAGGGTGAGTATCTGCATTCTGCCTGCCTGCGGGCTTTGGGGTTGCAAATATGGGGGGTTTTTGCTAGCCCGGCACACTCAGCTTGCCATGTACTTTCTGCAGCTTGGCCTCCCTCCGCGCCGTGAGCAGCAGGTGGGCCTCCATGCGCGCCAGGTGATAGGCCATCTGCTCCCCGATGCCGCTGCTGGCTCCTGTCACGATCACCCGTTTCCCCCGGAGCATCTCTGGAGAGGAGGGTGCAGAGCTCAGGGCCGACGCAGCCCACTCCATACCCCGCATGCAGGCACTGCGGCTCCTCTCTGCACCTGCTGCCCCTCGCCTTCGGGTGCAGGGAGCTGCAGGCAGCAGCAGCAACCACTGCTACGCGCTCTGCTCACACGGACCCCGACTGCAGCCTGTTGTTAACCCCAGTTTGATGGGGAGTGTGTGTGAGGCTTGAGCTCTGCGTCCAGCCTGGTCTGGGAGAGCCTTTTGGAAATGGCAAGAGCTGACTAATAAAAGGATTGAATGTTTAAAGTAGCAAACTGCATGTTTCCTAAATAAAGAATTTCCTGAGATCAGACACTTCTCGTGAGTCCCGGCAGACCCAGTGTAATCCCGTGAGCCTCCCTGTGCAGCACAGGGTGCTCTGACCCCTGTGTCCCCCGCCGCCAAGCCCTCAGTCCTCCCATGCTTAGGCTTTTCTGGCTGTGCTTTGACCAGCCCCTCCGATGGCCTGTGCTCTCCTGTGTGAGCTTGCCTTGCCAGCAGCCTCCCTGATGGTGGGTTTAATGACTTACCTTCATGGAAGTTCGCAGGTGCTGAATAGAAATAGTAGGCCAGCACCAGTCCCAGCAAGGGGATGAAGACCTTCAGGAGCAGACCCATCCTGCTGCGAAAGTACAGGCAGGAGCAAGACAAACTCTGTGGCTCTGGGCGTGGGGAGCTGGATGTGTCAGCAGGTTGCAACAGGGCTGGGAGTGACAGCAGTTTTGAACTGGTTCTTATCTTGCACAAGTTTGCTGGTATCTGTTGGACCTTTTATTTGTACTTTCAGTGTTTTAGCAAACATTAACCCACCAGAGAGCGTCACTTTGGACCTTAGGCTGTCCCTTTGCACCTTTGTCTTGCTAGGAGTTTCAGGTGTGTTTTTTGAGAGCATTGAAGGAAAGGCACTGAAAAGCTTCTCTCGCTCCACAGAGCTGTGGGTGTGTGGTTTGGTAGCTACCTTTGAGGCTGGGACACCCGTGTTCCCTCAGTGCAGGCTGCCATGGGACAGGCATCCTTCTCTCTGTCCACTCCACGTCCAAAACAGAGGCAGCGCTGCCCTCCCTCGATGGCTGCCACAATGATTTATTGATCGGCAAGGATTACCATGGTGCAGGTTCACAGGAGTGCCTGCAGAGAGCTGGGCTGGCACAGTTGGTGGGTGTAGCCAGAAGCAGCTAACCATCAGTGCTCAAATAGCCGGAACCACATTAGGTATAAATGCACCAGCTCAGGCACCACTGCCAGGGGCTGAGGAGAGGCGCAGAGCTCGCTGTGGGCTGGGGCTCTGATTTTGCGTTCAGTGTGTGTCTCTCTGGGTGATGATGCAGCAGCTCTGTGCGTCCAGGCAGCGTTTTCTGCTTATAAGGTTTGTGTAAGAAACTGTTTGCCAAGTTTGGAAAGTTTTGCTTGGGGTGAAACCTAGCAGTAAATGTGGCCTCTATGCTAAAAAAAAAAAAACAAAAAAAAGCGCAAAAACACACTACCAAACAAGAA
>NW_010416102.1:0-210 GCF_000710305.1 Buceros rhinoceros silvestris | reverse complement strand
CCGGGTAAGGAAGGGAACTCTCTCCCCACCTGCAGGGGCGGGGAGCTCGTTCCGTCTCACCTTGCCCCGCGGAGCCGATGCATCTCCTTAAACGGGAGACAACGAACCGCTCAAAGCGCAGGCGGGGGCTTCTGCCGGCAGGCGGGAGCGGAGCCCGGCTGCCAGGCGCGGCTCCGCCGGCAGAGGAGGGTGTTGGCCCTGCGAACGCTC
>NW_010416101.1:7142-9445 GCF_000710305.1 Buceros rhinoceros silvestris | reverse complement strand
GAGGGGTACGGGCGGAGGCGACGGCTGGGCGCACCGCCAGCGCTCGCAGAGGCGAGCTGGTGGCGGGGGACTTCCCGGCAGGCACGCCGGGCTTCCTGTTTGCTCTGCCCGCGGCACCCCGCCAGCCCACCGGCTTCAGGCATGGCCTTATAAGGATTTTTCTCATGGGCTCAGCGCAGAAATCGACTCTTTCCTCTGCCAGCCGAGAGATATCTGACCGACAACAGCCCTGTGGGCCCGGAGGCGCCAGAAGCCTGAGGGCAAGTGGGGTTTGGGAGAGGGCTTGCCATAGGGGAAGACAGACGCTTTGTTCCCCAGGCAGCCCGGGAAACTGGAGCAGAGAGGGAGGCTGCAGAGCTTCCCTCCTACCATCCAGAGGGGGATTTTCTCACCACAGCAGCAGCAGCGTAAATAGAAAGGCATCTGTAAATAAAACAAAGGCAAAGGACACGCTGCAGAGCAGTGTCTGGGCAGGAGCAGCTGCAGGGCTTGGAATTCTTCCTCCTCTTCCAAGCATAGAGAGCTGCCTCCTCCCCTTGGCTCGGGTCTGGGCTGGCTGTCGGTGGGTGGGAGCACACAGTGTCCCAGCCTGAAGATCCAGAGGCTTGTCTCTCCCTTTCCAGGAGTGGATCCCACTTCCCAGGACCTACCACTCGTCATGTGAGACACTTTGGCAAGCTTCTTCATGACGTTGTCGAGCCGCGACTGAGTGCTGTCTAACTCGTGGGAGAAGTCGTCCAGCATCCTGGGGACAGAGAAGCACCCGTCAGCAAGTGGCACGTCCCTTTGGGATTTCTCAGGGCGCTCACGCACGCCGACCAAAACACTGATGCGATCAGTGTATCACACCCTGGCAGAGCACACGAACGTGGCCTGCTCTCCTGAGAGCACCCAAGAGGAGGAAAGAAAACTGGCTCAAGCAGCAGCTCTGCTTTGTTGGGAAGTGGGAAGTCACTTGGGACTCCCCAGACTGGTCCCCTCTGTGTGTTCTTGGCCGAGCTCTGCGTGCTCCTGCAAGGTGAGGCGGGGGGGGTTTCCTCCTTTGGAGAGACAAGTCTCATTTACAATCTGTGGTTAGCAGAGGCTGGTTAGACAGAGCTCGGTGCCTGCTTGAACTTTAAATCTCTACTGTTGTTCAGGGCTTCAGGTGAAGCTAAAATCTTGTTCTGGTCACCTATCAAGCAGAAATGAGAGCTGCTATTGCTGTCAAGGCGCCTTCTAAGCTCTGCATGGAAGTTATCCCTCTACCGCCTCCACACAGCAACTGGAATGAATCTGAAACCCTCCCTGACGCTGTGCTTCGTCAGTGCCGAGAACCCTTTTGAAGAGAAATGAGCCCATCCAGAATCAAGGTACCAACCCAGTCATCTCCAGCCAGCAGGACTTTAAAAGTTTAATGTGATTAAAAGGACAGCTCCCTTCGTTTGAGAGTTCTAGGGCACTTAAACCTTCATTCAGAGGGAAAAGAGTTGTGAAAAACTCATAGCTGTAGTGATCTGCTACTGTCCAGCAAGCGCCGATGGCTTCGGTGATCATCTGGCAATGGACACACCACACCGATCCGCTTCTGTGACAGCGGGAGACTATCGTGCTGCAAGACTTGGTACAGGAGAGGGGTTCAAAGTTCCTCCTCTCCATCAGAGAAGATGTCACTTCACGAGGGCCATAACCCTCCAGCCTCCCACCAGCCAGACCAGGAGGGGTTATCAAGCCCCTCTGGAGGAGGTAGCTGTGCGCCTGCCTAACTGGAAGCCTTATGTTTGCAAAGGACAAGAACTGGGCAAGGAATCTAATTTATATGTAAATGATGGATGCCAATGACTCTGCGAGCCACCCTTTAACCCTCTGCGTGGGTGAGGGTTGTTTTTAGCTTTAACTATGAACGGCAGCTCTGTGCTGTGGGCAGAGCTGAGCACTCCCCAGTCAAGCAGTTGCCCAGGGGCAGCAGAAAGCCCCGCGGAGCGGGAAAGCGCCCAGTGTGCCCAGTACGCAGCACCTCCCTCTCTTGTGTTTGGTCCTGCTGGCTGCCTGAAACCACCGCCTCAAACCACAGGCCAGCCAGGAGAGGACTAGCAAACCAAAGGCCCTCACAGGGGCAGAGAGGTGGGTGCGAGGACCTCCAGCTGCGCTGCGGGTTTTCGGCACTGCATCTCACACTTACACTGCTTGCTCCTCCAGCTCACCACCAATGCGCTGGGACATGTTCTTCAGCACCCCGATGCTGCCAGAGACCAGCTCCAACTGCTCATCTTGCTGCTCCACGATCAGCTGGGACCAGAGAGAAGGGAAACGGGCAATTACGG
>NW_010416101.1:3966-7036 GCF_000710305.1 Buceros rhinoceros silvestris | reverse complement strand
GGGGTCGCTGCCGCCTGCGAGGAGGGGGGAACCCAGCCAGTCTGGTGGAGAGACACTTGCTGCTCGGCCAACATCAGCTGCAAGGCCTGGGCACAGATCTAGGCCACCAGGAATGAATCCAGCCTCTGCCCCCTCCCTGCCCTGCTGCACCCAACACTAAAGCAACTCTTGAAAGCCGCAAGTCAGCCAAACCTCTGCAAGCTCTCCTGCCCGCAGCAGCGCACCGGGGAGGCCACGCTGGCGCTGTGCCTGGGAAACACAACGTGGAACACGCTGCAGCTAACAAGGAGTTAATGCAAGGAAAAGGCTGTTGCAGCTCCTACAGCTAAAAATAGCCAGCCTGGCTCCCCGTGTGCCGAAGGAACAGGTCTGCTGATGTTTTAAGTCATCCTCAGGGCACAGTCACGCTAAGGATTAGACTTACCCTAGTTACCTATTTCTATTTATCTTCCTCCAGTCACTAGGTAAAACTCCTCGGAAAGCCGCGGCGGCGTCTCGGGTCAGGGGCTTTAGCAGAGTTTTAGCAGAGCTAGCAGAGTTCTTTCTTTAGCAGAGAAGCCGCCTGTTCAATGGCCCGTGTTCGGGCTGGGGGAAGCACCTCGCCGCGGCTTCTCGCAAAGCCCTGGCAAGGCTTTCTCACACTTCTCGTGTTGACAAAAGCAGGAAAAGGAAGCAGCACGTGCTCCAGCTCCTAGCCCGTTCTGATGAAGACGTACACAAACATCAGCTCGTTTTTCAACCAGAGGAAGTTGCGTAAGAGAAACGGGTTCTCTTCTGTTTGCAACGTTCCTGCTCCTCGAAGGACTTCAACAACCCTCGTGCTTTTAAAGCTTAGCGTCCTACAGCTTCCAGAGCATGTTGTTTGCCTTCTGTACAGAGCACAAGGGTTAAAAACTCTGCTGCTGTACAGAAAATGCATGTACAGCAAGCAAAGAGGAGAGCAGTCAGGCTCCTGGACCCAGCCCAGCCAAGGACCGGAATTTTTCTGGCTCTGGCAGCCCGTACCTCCCCCCCCAGCACCCATTTGGCAAGCACAGCTCTTCAGTCTGCGGCGTGCCAGCTGCCTTACCTGTTGCTGAGCTTGCTGCTCCTCGATGAAGTGTGAATTCGCTAACTGCAGCTCCCGGTCCAGACGGCTGTATTTGTCAGGTCCAGAGCTCCAGCTCTGACTCCCACTTTCTCCCAGGAGCACCTAAACAGAGGCAGAAAGCCCTTACCACCACCCCTGTGTCTGCTCACAGCCCGTCTGCAGGCTGTAGTGGGAAGGCAGAGAAGGCAACACGCACGAACACGGGCATACAGCACCCTTTTCCCCCTCTAGCAGTAGCTCCACTGCTACTCAGAGTGCTGTCACAAGCTAAAACAACGCCAAAATGCCAGCCTAGGAAGTCTCTGCAGGCCGATATTGCAGATAAGTCCCTCCAGCAGCAGAAGAGCTGGAGCAGGACCGGAGGAGGGGGTACGCCGGAGGTCTGCACAGCCCAAAGGACTGGCCAAGGTCTGCCCACTGTGTGTTAGGACACGTAAGCTGGGGAGCATCTGGATATATTGTGTTAACAGATGTGTAGCTCAAGCTGATCACTGGGCTACTGTGACAGGGACTTAAGAGGGTCTGGATAAAGCACTTAACCAGTTGAGCTGGCAGTAAAATAGTGCAATAAATAACCACAGTGGTGGTGTATGCTCACGTTCTTTGATTCAGGCTACCTGTTCTGCCAGCACAAGATTGCACTTGCTACCTGCCCTGCAACCCGAAGGGAGAAGCTTGTGTAAAGCCAGCAGAGATGTGGCTTTCCAGCTGAGTCGGGTCCCTGGACAGGGTAGGACACGAGTGACAGATGCGGGGAAATGAACGTGGTGAGGAGCTGCACCCTGCAGCACTACGAGTGGGTTAAGGAGCTCTGCTCACCAGCGCGGAGGCAAGGCTGACTCCCAGTGAGACCATCTTCCAGGAGGGGATTACTGAGAATTGTGGAGAACAGCAAGACAACAATGAGGCTGCTCTGTCAGGCTAAAAACAAGACGGTCTCTACAGTTCGTCGGCCTTACAAGGTTCAAGGACGGGTGAGGAAAGCTGATGGACTGACCATGCAGGAAGCCAGCAGGACATCTGGCTTTGTCTGCCCCTGAGACACCGAGCAAGCTCCTGCTTCTCTCCCATTAGGGGCAAGTATAGCTACCGCTTCTTTACTGGGTGCGGTGGTTTTGCTGCAGCTCCAACAGAAAGGGCTCAGCTGGCCTGAGCCTGTGAGGGCCACGCTGCCACCCGCCAGCCTCCCAGACCCGGAGGCACCTGGAAAAAATCCGCTGCAGCCCAGCACAACCTTCGTGCTCTGGAGGAAGTCGAGGGGCTGGGCAAGGGAGAGGAAGACGGCAAGGGGAAGTCAGTTTTCCTGACCAGATGTCCCCGCACCAGCTGGGCCACACGCTCTCCTGCAGCCAGCAGGAACTTCACGCAAAGGCCAGCAGCGAAATGCAGAGACAGCTCCAGACTTGTCTGAGCAAGGGTGTAAGGGACTTTGCTTCTTCAAGTGTCTGCCAAGCACGTCAATTAACCCTGTACAAGCTCAGGAATCAGCTCCGTGCTCCTCAGTCGCTTGCTGCAGTTTGTCATTTTTGCCCCAAGCGGTGAGACTGATGCAGCCTGGGAAGTTCACTGTAGGAACTGCGTGTCAGCCTGTACCGAGGCAGCTCTGGAAGTCAGCTCTGAGACCTCCTTACAGCCTCCCCGTCAGCTGGGGAGCAGCACAAGCCGCATCTATTTCTATTCCTTAGATTACAAGAGCAGACAACTTGAGCCTTCCAGAGCTGCTTTCATCTCCTTACGTGACTGACTATTACGGGAGGCAGCTGCGGGAAAGGATATTGCAGCACCTCAGCTCCTAAACACAGCGGAGCGCAGGATTACGTTCACTGACACGGATTCCGAGCCTGAGAGGAGGGAGATTCCCCTTCCCGTGGGGTGATGCAACGCTGGCAGTTGTACACAAGCAGATCCGAAGACAGAGACAGATGGCAAGCGCTGACTTACTGCCTGGAGAGACAGGGTGGGGAAGGGGGGGGCGCGGCC
>NW_010416101.1:0-3835 GCF_000710305.1 Buceros rhinoceros silvestris | reverse complement strand
GCGGGCGAGGAGCCTCTGCGAACCGGCTCGCTCGGGTCAGCCAAACAGACACAGTTCAAGCACAGCTTTGCATGCAAGCCCCTTCCCAGAGCCAAGGTTTCTAAGGGGGTGAACTACAGACAGGGTATTATATTGCAATTACAGCTTTTAGGCAGCTTTGGCCAACGCTACATGCTCTACCTTACAACGTGGGGCCTTGGAACAAGTGAAAAGGGAGGGTTCACCTAACACATAGCTTAAAACAACAGCTGCTAAAGCTGATAAATCCTCCTCACTCCTCAAAGTACCAAACAGCCACAGCATTCACTTCACTCTGCCCGCCCGGTTCTGGTTCTCACCTGCCTGTTTCTCCTTTCAGTCAGTGCTTGCACGGAGGAGTTTGACATCTGATCCTTCATGTCCTGTTTGTTCAACGAAAGAAGAAGTACGTGAGATTGGATTGAGGACTGACTGAATCCTCGTTGGATTTGAGGCGACAGGCAGTTCCAGGACTGTCTATACCCAGCAAGGCTTCTTTAGGGGGAGTGAGGGACGGGAGATTTTCTTTGAAAATGTAGAGTTTTGGGAAGTATGGGAGGATACTGCAGAAAGCTTCATCACGGTTCATTGTTGTACTAATGCTAGACTCAACAGCAGTGAGATATTTTGAAAATATTCCTTATTTACTACTCATTTTGCTCCACTGCAGCTGGAAACACTTTGTTCTGTATAGTATTAAGCTGATGTTCCCACTGACAGACTGTCAGGGAGAGTTCAGTTCCTCAAGGCCTTGGAGGCCTGTAATCCCCCAAGCTTCATCCCCAGTTGCATCTGGTTTTACACTGCGTAGAAGGAGACAGGTTTCCTGTCCTGTGGCCATCTTCTCTCACCAGAACTTTTTACTGTTCAGAGACAGCACCTCAGAGCACCAGATCCCTCTCAGTTACTTCTCCCAGCTAACGAACGTGCTGCCATCACAAATTCCCCCATGAAATCTGGAAGTCGGTTGCACAATCCACTGAAGAAATCAATTTAACAGTAAGAGACGCTGCGCCAACACCCATTAGCCAGCCGTTTTCAGCCAGGAGAAGAGGACCGTGGGCTTGCTTGATCCCGCCTGTCTGGGAAAGGACTACACCACGGCAAGGCAGCGAGCACACGGCTGCCACCCGGGGCCAGCGCAGTTTGGGGAGCAGTTCCTGGGCAGGAAGCCTGAGGAGCTGCAAGCAGGACTGCAGGCAGGGTAACGAGGCTGCTGCCAGCAAATGCATTTGGTGAGGCAGGAACATCGGAGCGGTGAGGGGCAGCAGAAACGCTCAGTACAGCTAGTAATAGGGAGAAACCTTCCGAACTCGCAGCTTGTTACCAGGCAGTGAAGGTTTTGTGAAGATATTTCTTCTCTATTTATTACCACCAAGTTGTTAAAATCCTCCTCCTTTTCCTTCTGAAGTGTGAGCTTGAACTAAAAATACCCAAATCGTCCCCGAGTTAAAAATAAATCTGGTGGTTGTTTGGACTATTTAGTAGCGGTAGGAAGCTGAAGTCACCGTGTCAATAATTCCAGGCTTTCACCATCTGGACCCTCTCTTTTTGAAAACCTGTGCTACAAAGGCAGGGGACAGCGGTGACTTCCTTCGGCTCCGAAGGGAGGCTCCAGCCTCCCCCGCGTCACAGCAGGGTCTTTACCCAGTCTCTACAGGTTCCCAGGCTCGCTGTTGCAAGAGAGGGGTGAAGACTTACAGAGGATGTGCCATGGGGTACCCGCACCTGAGCAGCCCCAGGAGGGAGCGCCCAGGGAAGAGGAGGAAACCCGAGAGAGAGCAGGTCGCAGGTTTACTTTCTGCTCTCCGCTTCAGCGTGGAAACAGCCCCAAGCTTTCCTCTTTCAAACCCCCTCATTGCCCCCCAGGCTCCCGCCCAAGCCCTCCCCGTCGCTTACCCGCACCACCTGCCGCGTGCTCGTGATGAAGGCTTTCCTGACGCCCAGCTCCGCCGCATCCAGGTTGAATTTCCGCGGGTTCGCCTCGACGATGCGTGGGCAGTGAGTCAAGGAGCCCCCGTTAGCGGGGGTCGACCAAGTGGCACGTGTTTTTTTTGTTCCCTGATGCTGCACAGCGCTCGCAGGAGCGTTCAGGTGAACACGAGGGAAAAAGGATTTCTCCTGGAAGGCGGCCTAGAGTATGGCTGACTACCCAGAAATCCAAACTCATACCACACAACAGGCTTTCCAGAACAAAGCGTCTTAGATTATACCTCGTCAAAAGGAAAACAAAAAGGCAAAAGGAAAATCCTTTTGCTGAACACATCTGCCTTAGTTTCTCATTTGCATCTTAAGACAAGCTAACATAAATGTAAAATTCAGTCCCAAAGAGTCCTGATTTCTGCCAAGACCACATGGAGGGTCCTCCCGAGGACCACAGAAAGGATATTGATCGTTTCATCCAAGTCCTCCAGGTCCCACTCGATGCTCCGCAGGTTGTTCCTGAGCTCATTGGTGGTCCAGTCGATTTCCTCTCTTGTGGCGATGGAGGGGTCTTGCAAAAGCTCTGTCCACCTCTGGAAGAGCCCCTGGGCGGTGTTCACGGCTTTCTGCACCTCCCTGCAGCCGGGGCGATTAAAGAGAAGCAAAGGGATTGTTATCAGGCTGCCCTGCGGCCGTCAGAAAGCGCAGCTTTCTCCCAAACATCTTTCCTTCACATGATTTTTACTTTATTTTGTCAAACAAGGACCTGCCCTACCTGCTGGACAAGGCCATCTCTCGCTGCAGCACAGACTGCTGAGCAGCCACAAGGTACAGGTCAGCTATCAGCGAAGGGAAAGGGACCTGCCTCTTTAGGGGAGGTTTCTGCTGAGGTCCGAGCCAGGGCAGAGCATCTGAACAAGGCAGCTGGCTCGTAATTAACACTCCGCCTTCCCCTCAGCGGCTTTTCTCTGAAGACTCTCCACTACCTAAGCGAGACACCCCGAGGGCACACGGACTTACAGGGACTGTCCCCACCAGGCAGACTGGTGAGTGCAGCACTGTTTACTTAATTCAGCAGCTAAAAAACACACAGCTCTACTACGCTGGCTTAGGGAACAGAAGCCTTTTCTGCTGCTCTAAGCGGTTTGGAGATGAGCGCAGTCGCGGCAGGGGACGGCTTTGCTGACAGCACTCAGCGCTGCTTTGGGGCAAGTGGGGTTGTAGGTTTGGGTCACGATCCATCGCTGTGGTTATCGCTGCAGACCTGAGCCAGACTTCAGCGGGACGTTCACCACCGGGCTTTGCTGGTGTGAAAGGTGGCCACCACGAGCCCCAGGGCTTGCTCGCAGCAGCCACGTAAGAGGCAGATTTTATTCCCAGTGAAGGAAAGCAGGTTTTCAGCGGGGGAAGCCCAGGATGGATGGACTGAGCCCACCCCCCTCAGGGGTGCCAGGACTACAGCTCTCTGTGTGGCACCCTGGCCTGAAGTGCTCAACTTTTGCTGTGGGAGATGGAGTCTCCTGGCACCCTGACACGTGTCCGGGCTCAGACACCTGCAGTCTCCGAGTCTGCCACATCTAGTGCCCTAGAAGTCAGCAGCCTGCTCCGAGGATCTGGAGCTTTGTTCCCTCCACTACTTCCTAGCGAAAGTTTGTAGGTTTTTTTTCCATCTGGGGAAGTACCCCCAAGCAGGAATTTAAAGCAGAGCTGGATGTCCTCAGCTGGAAGAGTTATGAATGGCGGGAAAGCAAACGGAACACAATACGAATGGCCTCCGCCAGCTCTTTCCACCCCAACCTGTGAGGTAACAATTAACCCTGGGAGCAGCAGCACGTCCTCTCTCCTCTCCCAGCCCTTCCCCGCACAGCACGGGAACCCCCCTGGAAAGTTTGAC
>NW_010416100.1:19066-22883 GCF_000710305.1 Buceros rhinoceros silvestris | reverse complement strand
TATATATATATTATATATAAATTCAATAAACTATCCGGTGATTTTGCACACACAACTGCAGTCCTCCAGATGGTTTCATAGTGCAATCCAAGGGCACCCATTCTCCCAACCCCAAGACACCAGATAATCCACCTGTCTGACTGTGTGGCAGAAGGAATAGAGGCAGGGGAGGGGGAGAAGCAGGGAGGGATGCCCAGGGAAGATAGTGATGAGGGGAGCGTGCCCTGCTGGGGCAATGCATCCGCCCTGGCTCCTTGGCTGCTTCTGATGGGTTTAGGAAAACAGCAATTGTAGTATCTGGCTCTGCTCCATTATCTCAGAACTTTTATCCTAGGAAGAGGCGAATGCTACAATCTCTCTTTGTCCTCCAAGCAATCTTTTGAAAAGCTGGAGTCCAAAATAATTTAAGCATAACCATGAGCTTCTTGGACTAGATTTAGAAAATCCACAGACAACCCATCTGCTTCTTTTGCCTCCTCTTTACTGAGAAGGTTTCCTTTGGCTAGCCTTTGTGTTAAGGCCATGCTCAAATCATGGTTGCTGGTAGATTTTATTACTAACATAAACAAACGGCAGGTTATTTTGTTATTGCCCTGAGCTTCAAAGCTGAAGTTGGTCTTAGCATCAGTAGGTTCTACCAGTACGGACATGCAATTGGAATACAAAGGAGATGTTGATAACATAAAACATGTGTTGCTCATGCAGATCATTGAGCATCACTTAAATGCTCTCTTGCAAAGCACCTTGGCATGGTGATCGACCAGCAATCTCAGCCAAAATAACACTAGAGCTGCAAATTCTCTGAGATGAGTGACACGGTGGCATCCCAAAGGGTGCCGTGGGTAGTGCTGCTTGCCCCAGAGGGGGACAGTGACACAAGCGGCGGAGGTGTAGAGCCACTGCTGGCATTGCCCTCTGAAACTCAGGTGCAGCAAAGGTCTTCTCTGCGCACAGCAAGAAGGATTTGGTGAATATAAAAACACATCAAAAACAAAAGGTTTTTTTGTTACCATTCTCCCTACAGTATTTTACTGATTTTGTGCTCATAAAAAATCAGCTGATTAACTCACTCTCAGAAATGCAGAGCTGTGAACTAAAAGATGTGGGAAAAGCCAGGGGCGTGTCCTGCCTTGATAGTGGTAGGGTGAGATGGTTCTTTTTCCTGCTTCCTTATTTTTAAAACCCAGCCAATATAACTTTTTCCCTCTGTCTTCATAACGTTTGGCGCTATTCCCACATGTACAGATTGCAACATCTGCATGCTTTAAAAATTAATATAAAGTTCCGTAATTGTAGAAGCCTTGCTCATTGTAATGGTGCTAAACAAGCAACTGAGCTTTGACGCAAACCAAGACGCAGTCGCTAAAGTCCTCTGCTTGGACAAACCAAGGGGCTGGGATGTCTGTGTGGCTGACGCTCGCGCGGATGATGATCACAGTGAAGATCACACTGTTGAGGAACAGAATGTGGGCTTAAGTTGCCTCATATTCTTCCTGTTTACACGTTACCATGTATTATCTGTGCTTGTTTTTCCCACATGGCCCTAGTGTTAAAAACCAAAAGTTAAACATTTAAGACCTCTTTTAATTGTGTCTAAAAAGGTGGTGGCCATGTGGTGGGTGAAAATTAGCCACAAGAGACGGATTCTTGGAGCTGCCTGTTTATCTGTGGCTGTGGCCAGTTAGCATCCTACACTGGGCAGCTTGTGTTCGCCAGGGCACATGCTCTGGAAGCAGACAGGCTGCAGTGTGAGACTCTGCTTCCCAAGAGCAGCTACCTCTGAACTTGCAGCTCTAGCACTAGGGTTTGGTACTGTAGTCCAGGTACTTTCCTCCAGGGTCTTTGCGTGAAGAGGGGGCATAGCATCAATGTGGTTACTGATGTTACAGTCTGGATACTTAAAAAGTTAAATCAAAGCATAAATTGTGCGCTGTGGGAGACACGGCACGAGTAATCACTGCTGGTGTGTTCCACGGGGCAAGTCATGCATCTCTTGGCTTCTCTTTTCCTTTAATTCCTGTATTTCTAGGCTTGCCGTGTGAGGTTTCACTTGGTCCGTTTGAAAAGCATGTTGTATGTGGATGTGTACGTATCTGTACGTGTATCTTATTGAAAGCCATAAACTGAGCTAGCCGTTAGAGTCAGAGGTGTGGGCAGCAAGGTTCAGTACTTCCAGGTTCATTGAAATAATGGTCCCTTGTTTGGGGAGGCCAAGTAGAAACATAGCTGTGAACAATAACATAAACCTTGCTGTTACCAAGCAGTTCTCGGAATGCTTCTGCTTTTCCTACATCTATATAAAGCCTTAGACATCTCTCTGACTGCAACATATTTCAGGGTAAGGGAAGCAGGAATTAGATCAGGCCTTATACTTCACGTGGTCAGTAATGGAGGACGGAAGCAGTTGGAAACAGGTGCTTTTCCGAAAAGAATGAAAGATCTGAGCAGCTGATCCATGGTGAAGTAATAGGCTCTTAGCTGAGAAGGTTTATTGTAGCTGAACCTCATGCCATCCCTCTAGCCGGTATCTTAGATGAATCAGCAACCTGCTATTTTTATCTCGGCTGTACCAATAGAGTTTATAATATTGTTCTGTCAGTGCTATTTATACATCATCACATGCCTGACTACTCCAGGCTGTGCTGTTTTCCACAGTCTTGGATGATGTCATTGTGAAGTAGGCAGTTCTGTGGAACAAAGGCTTTCTTCAGAACAGCAACTATTAAAGCTTATGGTGAAGTACACCACCAGACGCCACTGAAATACAGAGGTGAGCTCCCCAGTTTCAGGGTAGCTCTAGACAGGGCTTTCGATGCTTCGGTAGCTGGGCAATGGCTTGAAGAAAAGTCCTGCAGCTGTCAGTGCCACACCTGGCCATGGAGATGTGTACGGAGCAGCGTGCTCTGAAGCCTGGGGCTGCTCTGCTCAGAGGACTCACTAATGGTGTAATTATTCAGGAAGAAAAAGAAAAAAACTCCACCAAGAAGGGAGATTTTCTACTGTGAACCCATTCTACATCTTCTCCTCAATCATCCACAGAGAAACAGGGTTTCCTCTTTTGGATTCTCCTGCCTGAAGATATCCATCCACTGTAAATGTTTTTGCTGTATTGGGAGGTATTGAGGAGGTCTGCGTGGGCTGACCAGCCCGGAAGCCTGCAGCCTTGCCGTGTGTGTCTTCCCAAAGTCAGGGGACTGAAGTGAAAGATCTGCAAACGATATGCAAAGGAAGAATTCAGTGTCCTCAGCTGATCGCCTTTTCACTTGTGACGTTCCAGCAAGCCTGAAATTCTTCACTCCATCCCTACTCCCCAGTGCATCACATGCATTTCCAGCTGTTTATCATCATTCCATAAGGCCAGCAACATGTCAACATCAACAGCTGCCTTATTCTCATCTGCTACTTGTATTTGAGCTCTTGGAGTTTTAACCACCAAAACTGTCGGTCAGCGCTGTTCAGACACAGCGTGTGTAGCTTTTCCCTGGAAGCTGTTTCTCAGGAGCTCCATATGTCCTCCAGCCAAGCCGTGACAAGCATGTCACTGGGTCACAGATGGAGGCAAAGGAAAGAAAGTGTCACACACACTCACACACACACACTGAGTGTTTTGCAGTATGATCACAATAACCGTGGTCATTTATTTCAAAAGCTCTTATCGGTTGGACACACCTACTGGCTGCTCCAGAGACAGAGCTGGGACATGCTTATGCTGCCATTTTCAACCTCTCTTTATCTGTAGACCTCCACCTCCATTTTCCAATGGAGACTCAGACCCACGCGTGGAAAGCTGCTGTCAGCAAGGTTAGTTTCTTTCCCT
>NW_010416100.1:9988-18855 GCF_000710305.1 Buceros rhinoceros silvestris | reverse complement strand
AGCAAGGTTGGTTCCTTCCCTTATTAGCCTTCACAGACTCTCCAGTATGTTCCACACATCCTCGGGGACCTGCCTCCCCCAGGCAGGAAAACACTGGCCTAGCCCTGGGGAAAATGGGGCCAATTGCCTTTTGGCAGTTACAGTGGCCAGCCCTCACTTGGGAATGGCCCCTTCCAGTGCTGTGACGTTGTTAAGACCTCCTTAAATGACTTCTTACCAAAGCTTCCTTCCAAAGGCTCAAAACAGAAAAAGAACAGTATAAATAGAAATTAGGTAAATTAGAAAGAGGTGCCAAAGCAGCAAAAGCTTCCCGATAGCTATGGCTGCGTGTGCCTGTGCCACGCAGCTTCCAGCACTCGCCGGAGTGCCAGGCTGCCCCTCAGTGCTCTCAGAAACATATGCGTCTGCTGGGTTGCTGGCACTGCCTGTTCAGCCTTGGATGGGCTTCTGCACCTTCTCGCAGGCTCTTTAGAAAGCTCAGGTTTGGAGAGTGATTTGGTGCCAGAGCCCCAGCCAAGCCAACGGCAGCCTTGCTGTGGCTGGATATTTTTTTCTGCATTTGGTAAACAGTGCTTGTGCCATCTGGTCCATGCAAATAGCCTTACCCTCCCTCCAGCCAGATTTTGTGGAAATTGTGGTCTACCTGTGTTGTCAACCCAGCCAGGATACTATGTGGTTTATTTCCTTCATAAACCAGATGAAACCCAGGCCAGATTCCAACTGGTAAAAATCAACATGACTAAGGTGAAGGCATTTGTACCACCTGATGGTCTTTGTTATAGCCAGGGCTGGAAAGATCGAGCGCATCTTTTGCTACTTATTCGTTATTGATGCTGTTTTTCCATAGGGCCATTGATCACAAATGAACAGGAGATAAATGGGTGAAAGCTGTTCCTTGTAAGCAGCATATCAATGGTGGGTTCCAGGTTGGGATCCTTCCAGAAATGGCAAGCTGTTTTAAAACCGTCTGTGTGGTCCTAGGTCTGCTCAGGTAGCCCTGAGCCCCTCAACCAGGCTCCTGCCATTTTTTGCTTTTCCGTGGAGGGCAGCTTGTAGTTTGATAGCTCCAGAGCTTTGCTGGAGGTCACCCAGCCCAGCCTTTTGTCAGTTTTTATTTTTAATCCCCAATTCTGTTTGTTCTGCAAATTAGTCTGAAAATACAGTCAAGGTTTTAGAAAAATTTTAGGATAAGAAGAAAACACGGAGTCGGGGAAGAGGTATGAAACACGTCACTCTTGGGCTGCATAGCCTAGGCATGTATTTTGGCCCTACCCTACGTGGAACTGAGGACCTGTGCTTTTGAGGGAGGAAACCTAGAAAGGGAGGTTTATCCAGTCTTTATGTGGTGCTGCCTTGCTTGAATTTATGCTGATACAGGTTGCTTCGTGCTGGATCTTTCTTGCCTTTTGCTGTGTCCTGGTGCCCCTCCTTGCAGGTGTGTAGAGGGGACGGATTCTGGGGCAAGGGAGGGATACTGTTTGCTCTTTTGTAAAGAGCTGTTGGTCTCCTGAAGCTCAGGGAAACTGGCCACAACGAGCACAGTCAAACTGGAGGTCGTCTTTGATGATGCAAAACAAATAGTGAAACTAAAATGGTGTTTTAGGGAAAGGGAGCATCTCCTGTTAGACCATCCTGATACACTCAGGCAAAAGGGGACAAGGATTCAGGCACATGGCTCTGTGTAATTACAAGGAGCACACTGAATGAATGGGCCTGGAGTAAGGGAGGCAAAAATAGAAGCAGCCATCTGTCAATATGCTACCGGATGGCTAATTGGTAAGCCTCACGTCTCAACTGCTGAACGTCCTGCCTCATTTCCTTACGAAATGGAGACAGCAACAGCAACCCCTCCTCAGGGACTGGGCACAGCTCAGTGCAATGGGGGATCTGGGCAAGCTCCTCTAATGTGCTTCTGTGGTAGGTAGGACGCTGCTGCCTGTGCTAGGAGGCATTTCTGTCCTGCAGACCATCATCTGACTGTGGCCAGGCAACAGGAAAAGCCTTCATGGCAGAAAAAGGTTGGGAGAGGATTTGAGGCAGGTTCATATCTGTCATCTCCACCCACTTGGGCAGGAGAATTTCCTTCACAGCGAACAGCCCAGCTGCAAAGCCTGAAACAAAGTGGAGACGTCCCAGCGGGGGCGGTTCGATTTAGCAAGATGAGATCCTGACATTACTTTGAGACATTGCTTCTACAAGCGGTACTTGAGTGTTATGAATATATGTATGTAACGTGTACGTAATGAGTGATTTCATAGTCACCACACACGTTGGAAACGTCGTTAATGTGATGCTATAGAGAGGAGGTAGTCCAAATTAAAGGCAGGAAATTCCAAGGTATTGTTCTTATGGAAACTGTGACAGCTGAATTATATGGGCTTGTTAAGGAACTAAAGATAACCCCATTCAGAGGAGATAAAAACATTATGTATGAGCAGGGAAACTGAATTACAGTTGCAGTGGGAACCATAAGTCTGAATATCTTGACTGTTGTGTGCAGTAAGTGGAAACTCCACCATGCTGTTATATTAATTTTTTACTTTTTATTTAGGGACAAGTCTTGAAATTCTTCACCTGAAAACTCCACTGGAGGTAATGGCGAGTTTTAAATCCAGAAGGATTCAGACATGGGGATTCAACACCTGATTGAACATATAGGTAGGATCTACTTGCATCTGGATTGTTTCTTCTCTCATGGTTTGGTGGTGAGTGTAACAGTGGAAAGCATCCTGAGCCATCTTCAGACTCACCAGGAGGAGACCGTGTGACTTGTAAACAAATATTGGAATTCACTTTGTGCTTATCACAGCTGCTTCTTCTGGGACAAAACCCATGGCAGGATCTTGGAGAATAAAACCTATCTGACAATATCCATGGCATATATCGAGGGCCCAGTACCACTTCCCACCAAAGCACATCCCTGCTTACAGACAGAGGCAGTCATGGGCTTTCCGAGCAGTGTTTGGGATGACCTTTGGGATGAAGGACCCGAAATACCTGGCTGCCATTGGCCACACTGTATCCTTGCAGCTGCCAGGCAGATGGCTTAGCAAAGGATCTTGGAGGAGCGCTTTGAGCTGAGGAGAGCATCCTCAGGTGAGTTCACCGGTACCTTTGTTTGGGGACTACTGAAGGAGGCCATGGGTTTTGGTACCCACTGTCCCATCCTGCGGGAGCACCTGGCAGCCGCTGACCCCTTCTCCAGGCAGGCAAAGGGAAGGGACCTCTGCTGGCCGGTTTAGGAGGGGATGCCCTCCTTTTAGCATCAAGCCTGCATGCAGTATGAAAATCTGATAAAAAACATATTTCAGCTGCTTGTTCTTCATCCAGTATCTGAAACCTGGCACTGGCTGCACTTCTGAGACCCAGGGGACCAGCCATCCAGTCAGTCGCGTGTTCTCTCTGGGCCGGGCTTGAGTTCTGCCCCAGCTCTGGCAGAAGATGATGGCTGGGTTTTCCAGGATGGCTAAGGGAGAAGTTTTTCTCTAATTTTATGGCAATAGCCCTGCCTTGCCACTGGTTTTCCTGCTCTGAGACAGTAATTGCTTTAAGATTTGTTGCCATAACATAACACACCTGGAATTTGAGACATTTTGCTTCTGCTTTGCTTTGTTTTGATCAGGCTTGCATGAAATGTCATATTTAAATGAGAAGAACAGGAAGGCTGTTAGAAACCTCAGCCGTAGACTGTGAGGCAGTAACCGCGCACAGAGCTTGGCACGAGGCACCGGGACTACCTGAGATCTCTAATTGCCACCCATAAATACCAAATATCAGGTGAGTGCGGAGGACAGAGCACAGTTTTACTCTATGCTCTAGTGTGATTCATGCTTTTAAGATCAAGATTAAAAGCCACTGTTAGGTTCCAGACTATGATTTTATTTTCATTTACATCAAAGGATTTAAGAGCCTTCAAAACCCAGCATTTTTAAAAATAACTTAAAACATACTGTCTGGCAATGCGAGTCCCAGTTAGCGCTGAGGCAGCCAAGCTCTCCTTGTATAAAGCAAATAACTGAAAAAATCAGAATTAAAGAAATACCTCGTCCTCAGTTTAACTCTGACAGCTCATCTTGTAGTTTTTGTCTCAGCAAAGGACTTTATGAAACAGGGGGCCCTGTAGCCAGGGCATAGCCCTGAGTGATAAACCTACAGATCAGCAAAAACCACGCACCATAAAAGCTTGTGCAAAGGTTTGGAGCCTTGATTTGAATTTTTGGGTTTGTTTGCGTTTCAAAAGCAAAGCTCCTGAATTGCCTCTTGAAAACCACGTTCCAGAGCAGGTCTCCTCAAAACACAGCCCAGGTTTGATCAAAAGGTTCTCAAGTCTGACGAACATTCATGCTTTCCAAGTAAACCCCACACCAAGTGCATTTGCATGGGCTGGCATCTTGCTAAGGAGATTTGTTTTTATCATCCCCCCACCCCGCCCAGTTCTTGCCAAAATCCCATCCATGCCCTGGAACTGGGCTTTCAAGGGAGCCTTTCCAATATTTTTATTGATAAACACACCAGCAGGCACAACAAAAATAAATAGCTACACCCAAACAAAATCTTTAGCTGTGTTTGTAAAACCCCCAATAAAAAGCAATTTTGTGTTTTAACGTGACGTCCCTTCACGTGGGTCAGGCTGCACAGTGTTCGCTTGCCCAAGCCACTACGATAATCCTTACTGCATATAGAAATACATTCTAATTACGCGGCAATAAATAGCGTGTCTTTATTTTATTTCTTTTTTTTTTTTGCCGTGTGCATTTTTTTATCAGCAGACAAAAGCTGACATTTATTTTACTGATAGCCCTATATTTCCCCTCCCGCTACCACCGCAGCAGAACTTCCCTTGCCCAAGGAAATTGAGAGGATCAGAGCACATCTGATGTTCCATTAATTTAAAACGGCTGCCAGGACTTGCATATTGTAGCAGCTTTAAAGTGATTGAATTTGGATTATTTCAAACTCGGGAAAGTCCTGCCTTGCCTGACAGAGGCAGATCAAGTGACAAAATAAAATACAGCCCCGGCACGAGAATATCTGCTCGCGCAAGCGTTTTCTTCCTCACGCACACAGCCTTGCAACAGGCAGATCAGAAGCGATGGGAAGAAAAACCCTAATATTTTTTCTTTTTTATTTTGGTAGCAGGCCCCTTTTTTGAGCTGTAGCCCAGCGAAGTGGAGACACCTGGTGTCTGCTGCAGCAAATTCACTAAAACCATGTGAAAAGGGGGTAGAGCAGCGCAGGGGTGCCCTGTCCGGGGTGCAGGGCTCGGCCACGCAGCCCAAAACTTCATCTCGGCGGCCGGGGTCTGCCACGCCTGCCGCGGCCTCCGGTGACTAGAACCAGACCACAAGAACCCGTGGGCGAGAGGTGGGTGTTTGAGGGGGGCAGGCGTCACCCCGGCAGGTGATAGAGGCCCTAACTTTGGGGTGAGAGCCGTTTTGTAATGCCCAGCGAGCAGCTTGTGTCACGCGGTTCCAAAAGCAGAATTAGTTTACACGCGGCCAAAGGAATATTAAAGTTTCACTACAAAAGAAATATCGTGGCTGCCAAGGCCTGATTACTCATAAAATCCACAGCGTTATCACCATCCATCACTGCCGGGCTTTTAATGACCAAACTAGAAAGGGAGACATCAAAGTCGGGGGGGTGGTGTCGCCGCCGCTTGTCGGGAGGAAGGTTCCCTAAATATAGGACAGATCCTGGAGCTCGACATATTTTTTGCCCCCAAAAAATTGAAAAATCATTTGAATGAATCACAAAACATATGTTATGTTTTGCAGTAAAAGCCATGAAGTTTATGCAGGGCTCTATTATGGTGACTGCTTGGCTTTCCATGCATTCCTAAATTACCATGTAATCTAAAACCTTGTTTTCAGCTGCCCTATATTGGAAAGTCCCTCGCAATAATCAGGATGATTACAGGCTAGTGCGGGGAACAAGACTTGTTTGTATTATTGCAAATAAAAATGTAGCTTATCAGAAATTTTACCTTTCAAGGGAAAAAAAAATAAAAATAATCATAATAATAAACCTTCTCTTTTCCCTTGCTGGAAATATTTTAAGCGTGGAATTAATTTTGGCCACTCTACGACTTAAAACCCCATGGATACTCGGTGTAAAAATACGTTTCTTTCCTGTGGGGACTTGACTCTAATTGGTGTGCCAAAACTATCTCACAGAGATTTCATTGTCTTATCTCCTTACATCATCTTAATGCGATTTTATTTTACTTTGTCAAAGTCGTATTAACGTAAATGTGTTCCTGATAGCAAACAGAGTTCTTTTTTTATGCCGAGCGGGGTTCAGCTGACTCCAATAAAACAGCTTGCGATCCATTAGGCTATAACTGTGATATAGTTATTTTGTTTCCCAAATAAAGGCCGTGTCAAAAAGCCATATATGATTTTTGTCTGGTTTTTCCACAATAATTGCTTGGGTGGGGTTACATTCTGATCTTTAAATGAATGGTATCGCTTGGAACAAACACTTCATATATCTTTTATCTTCCCCTCGCAATACAGTGCTGCGTTTTCTTTGAAAACGCAAAGCTACTTTTCCAGATAAGTCATCAAAATGTTTCCAAAGTATTTTAACTGCCAGATTAACTGTATCTTGAACACAAAGATAGATGGCTTACATTCTTTATGCAGAAATCCTGCCAATGCATAGCAACTAGCAACAAATTAATTTCTTTTGCAACAGTGGGGGGAAAAGAAGCAAAGAAAAGGAGAGAAACCCCTGCTTTGCTATGCAAAGCTCAAAAAGGTAAATAGATATTTAAAAGGAAAATAAGTTTACCCGCTCTGGAAGCGTGGTTTGTGAGCAAAGAGCAGGGGATTAAACACACATTTGCTCTCTTTACAGAATCTGTGTTCCAGCCTGCTCTTAATGTATTCGGCTAATTAAGGGCTGCAGTGACCTTGTGGCAGATTTTGAAATCTAGGAATTTCTATTTTTTTCTTTTATTTTGATTTCTTTGAATGCCGCCGCCCCCACAGAGCTTAATACAATCTGTTTCAGGTCAAAGTCTGTTTATGTCAGCAATGTTCATGCTACACAACTAAAATGTTTTAATGCATTTATCAACTGGAAAATATTGCAAACATTTCATTTCCTTTGATACAGACACAAAAAACCCTCTGCCTTCATTGCAAATTCTTGTTCATATGAATCACTCTGAGTAATATTTGCTTTAACTTTCGTGTGGTTCTACAAACAGCCTTTATATGGCTGGACTTCAAAGCTGGTAGAAATAAAGGTTAGAAATGTGATAGGAGTAATCTATTATTAGGCATGAAACATTAAACCACTTTTAGTTATAAGCCTTAAAACCTGAATAATCTGTTTTTTTAACTTGCTGCATATTTATTGTGTTTTCAGTTACTTAAGTCATTTAGCGTGGAGGGACTGTTTTGAACAGAAATATTTTCCATAGGAATACGAACCACAATTGGGTTTAATTTTTCCTAATATTTAATTTAGAAAAACTGCTGTATTATAACAGATGTCTCGTATGTCAGCGCTGAAATACTCTGCTCACTGCTTCTTGCCGTGTAAAATTAATCTCTTACCAGCACACTGACCTGAAAGGCAGGTTTTAGTAAAATAGGCACAGGGTGAAGGGAGGGGGGTGGAAAGGGAAGGGAAGGGAAGGGAAGATAAAATCTCGTTCTTCAAATAGCAGGGAGGGAAAAAAAATACCACAGAGGAATGTCACAGCCCGCCATTGACATCAAATGACAAAAACTGACCCAAGCGCGCGTGTGTGGGAAGATTCTTTAACCAAAACGCCCCCCGCGGGTCATCCCTAGCTGCCCCTGTGATGGGGATGATGGTTGTTAGAATGTGCTAATGGTGCGAGAGGAGCCTGGTGTTGCGGGGGGATCGCGGTGGGTTTGGGGGACTTCAAGCTGTTCGGCTGATGGAGGGGAAGGAACAACATGCTGCGCTGGCAACATTTTGTTCTCGGTTAAATTTGTGTCCCAATACAGTCGATTAAAAACAATTCCAGTGGTGAAAAACAGGTACCAGTTCAAGACAAACGGGTCAGCCAGAAATAAACCATCATTGAAATCCAGGACTTGAAGTCCTCATGAGCCTAGGAAGGCACAGCAGCGCGTCCTGGTCCCAGTCCTGGTCCCGCCAGCCCCGGTAAGAACTTTACCATTGACAACAAGAGCCTCATTTCCTTTTTCTGTTGATCTCAAGCCTAAACAACTCATTTTTCTTTCCTTGGGTCCCGCTGTGCCAAGCTACTATGGCCGCTTGGTCACCAGGGAGACCTCAGAAATGTTGAAAACCAACCCAAAACATCACGCAGAGTGAGTAATATTCAGATGTACAGCACGTGTGGTGAAGGTGGCATCTTTGGGCTGCTCCACTCTCCCTTCAGTGTCACGGGGGGTTTTCCCTCACAGCTGCCTGCAGGGGGACAGTCCCGGGGTGGGCACAGAGCTCGGGGTCTCACCTAGGATGAGTCTGAAGGAGGGAGCAGCCTCGGGAACTTTAGACTGACTGGGTGAAGTCACGCACGTGTGAAAACTGGAGACGCCAAGCGAGTCGCCTGTGGCGTGGTGTGGGGAATGGCTCTCTCGGCAGCGATTTGCCCGTCAGAGAGTGGAAAACTCTTGCCGGCTGTTTATACTTTGGTCAGTGGAAGAAGTGGGCCACACCCGCCCATCTCATTAGTACAAAAAAGGCATCGAGCACACTGCACTCCCCACCTTTCCTTCTCCCTCCCTCCTCTAGCGCGCCTGGTCCCGAGCCAGCCCGGTTTAATAGGTTACCCTGCGGACACGGGGGCTGCGGCGCTGTGCAAGGTTGCACATTCACAGGAAGCGTTTGTGCACAAAGCCGTAACGGCTGGCGAC
>NW_010416100.1:8964-9917 GCF_000710305.1 Buceros rhinoceros silvestris | reverse complement strand
TGCGGCTCGGTGCAAGGTTGCACATTCACAGGAAGCTTTTGTGCACAAAGCCGTAACGGCTGCCGACTGAGGAGCCGCTGCCCTGGCCAGCAACGGCGAGAGAACTTAGTATTGCTGGGGAAGGTGAAAACGTACGTGAAACCATTTATATGGGGGGCGAGGGTCGCGTGAGGAGCCGAATAAGCGGATAGTTTCTCAGCAACAAATATCTGTAATTCACTTGTCCTGGTCTTACAGACTTTCAATTTGCTCTGCAAATTTGGTTAGTTGAAGAACATGTAAACACCGAGAGCTGTGCAGGACGATGCATTAAACATTAACTTACTGTAGACTTAAAAAAGCTCTCACTCTTATGATACGAAAACCACAAGGCGAAGGAGATGCCAGGCTAGCGAATGAAGCCGGTTGACTGCTGAGGAGCGGCCGTGGTTTTCCTCCAGAGCTTTGCCATTTTCAGTAATCTGACTCATGGAGATATTTTTAGACACAGTAACAACCTCCATTGTTAAGTAACTCTTCACTTGAATTTTCCTCAAATTCTGCCATCCTCTTGGCCCCCAAATTCCTTTCTTCCGTGCTGCCCTCCGTGCCCCGAGGAGGAAGGGATGCTGTGGAGGACTCTGATGATTCACAGCACGTGGTGGAGCAAGATAGATCTCAGCATCAGGTTGGCAGGATATTTCCTTTTCTTCAAAGGTCTCCAATCCCAGCGAGCTTTGCTTTGATATGTTTCCAAACAGATTTATCAGCATTGGGGCATACATTTGTTTAGATTGTTCCTGTAGGGTGGGACTTTCAAAAGAGCATCAAGTGCCAAATTCTCACCGAGTTCTCCAAAAAGACTTCCTTAGCTTCCTTTGAAAATCCTCGCCATGCTCCCCACGGCTCTGCCCATCCCTGCTGGAAAGGCGCCCATGGTGCTCTCACAATGTGGGCATCAGGGCTACAGGAAA
>NW_010416100.1:6858-8872 GCF_000710305.1 Buceros rhinoceros silvestris | reverse complement strand
AAGAGTGTGACATTTCAAAAGACAGGTGGAGGAAGAACCAGCTCCAGACAGAGGAAATGCAGGAAAATGTGGAGGTTGGGGAAGAAACAAAGAGGGAAATGGAGACCAAGTTCCCTAGACCCATCATCTTACTGTTTTTTTATCCTTCCTCTCTGTTTACTGTGACTCTCAGGTTTTTCCTAACGTGTCTCAGTTAAAAAAGAGGTGAGCGTACAATGTGTATTGAGAGCACGGGCAGAACTTGGGCACCACAGTCAACTTCTGCTCGTGCTCTGGGCTTGAGATGCGTTGGAACAGAATGCAGGTAACCTGACGGACGGTGCCAGGCCTTACTCTGGTCCTCCTCTGGCCTCCTGAAGAAAAAGCAGATGCTGCTGCCCGGGGGTGGAGGCCATAGGGAAGTTAGAGCTTTGGAAACTGGTCATCTTAGGTACCTGTCATGAAGCAGTAGTTAAGACCTCGCTAATTTTAATGCTCTCCCTCAGAAGTAAGCAAGAGGTCTACAGGGAGCAGCGTAAAAACATTCAGTCCAGTAGCTAGCGAATAACAAATGCACTGATGGCCAAGCAAGGACGGCCAGCGCTGTTGTTCTCCTGCCCCGGGGAGAGGGCCTGCTGAGGGCGGTTTGGAAAGGATGTCAGAGAAGGAATTTTTATTTTATGAGTAAGGACATACGCAGGCTGTTTCTGATCTGTTATAGGTGTGCTAATGATACGTGAGCTACAACAGGTTTTGTGCATCCTCTGGATTTTTTGTAGACTGAGAAGATCCTTCCAAGTTCTTTATGTAGCCATGTACCTGGTGGTGGGGTTATTTTAAGATTAAGTACCTAGAGACTGTTGAGAGCCACACTGTGTCTTAAATCCAGTTTGTCCATACTGCCTCTTGGTTTCCAGATAGAATTTAAGATGCTGATTTTTTCCCCCAAACCCCCATGGCTTGGTCCTGGCAAGGAAAATTGGCCTTAACAAAGGCTGGTCTTACATCATGAGCCTCAGCACACCCCTTCTCCTCCCAGGTGGACCCGAGGATTAGATGTCACTCCCTAGCTCAGTGAGGCTGGGCATAGCCCTGCTGCAGCAGCCGCGCCTGGTGCTTCTGAGGAGGGCAAAGGCAGCGGGATGCTGGGGCGGGGAGGGTGCAGGGGCCCGTGGGCCTGCGTCACTCAGAGAGAGTCGGGGCAGGCAGAAGGGAGAGCCTGGAGGGAGCTCTGGGACAGACTCCCCGCTTTGTCACTGGGGTGCTGGACAGGGCCAGCGTCAGGCCTGGGAGGTCCTCAGTTGTCAGCACAGGAATTGGTTTTTGAAAGGAGCTCGGTTAGGTGCTGCTGACTGTAAGCTTTGGGAAATCAGAGCTTCCCCTTGATTTATTCCAAACATGCAGCTACCAGGAACAGGACAGGACCTTCCTTATGTGTTTTGGAGATCTAATAAAACAGACAAGTCCGCAAAAGTCCTTTGCCATGCGCAATCACATCAGCATTGCGCATCTATCCAAACGTGGCGCTCCGGCATCAGCCTCCAGATGACACGTAACGTGCTTGTGGTTCGATGGTCTTCACTCAAAACGCCGGCTGAACGATTTCTATCTTTAGATTTATTTGTAGAGTTTACGGCTGAAAGATTTCAGCTCTGGGCAGCCCTTGCCGTGGCTTTTAGCAGCGACACTTGCAGTTGTGTTTCACGTAATTAAACAGCCAACAATACTTAATGAAGAAATAAATAACATCAATAAAGTAGTAAATAATTATATGCAGGCAAACTCCAAAGACATGATCCATCAGGCAACAGCTGGGAGCATTAGTTTTGATTAATCAATAATGTTGTACAATAGGAGCGGCGATGCTGGCCGGGCCTCCGGGGGAATCACCTACGCTTTTCTAAGCAGCGAGCTTTGTGATTTTAAGCAGAACTTTCAGCAGAGACCACAATTAGATGGAAGAGCCAGGAACTTCTCCACCAGCCAACGCCCCACTTCTCAAAGCACCCCGAGCGGGAGGAGTTTAACCAAGGCC
>NW_010416100.1:3494-6770 GCF_000710305.1 Buceros rhinoceros silvestris | reverse complement strand
TCGAGCCGTCGTTTTTGTCAGGCGGTCTGGGGGGGGGGGGATGCTAACGGGGTCCCAGGGGGTACCTATCAGCGAAGTGCAGCTTGGCTCAGGGTGCTCTGGTGGGGCTTAGGTAAACCTCCCGGCAAGGGCCTGGCAGTGTCTGGCTCGTGCTGCCTGGGAAGAACGAGCCAGCGCTTTTTGGCTCTGCCTGTGGAAAGGCAGCAGCAGCACATGCCCACCCAGCCCACAGCTGGTGGCTGCGGGGACTTGTCCCCGTCCAGGGAGCTATCGGAACAAGTGCCCGTTCTGGATTTTCTTTCAAAATGTAAATACAGTTGAAATTTCACACGCGGGCTGCAGCTCCTCCGGAACCCAGCGTGGATGGGTTCCTGCTGCAGTCGGAGAAGTTTGGTTCATCTTTAACATATCTCCTGGACAGAAGAGCCTTAACGAAGCTTTCAGGAGAAATGGATCTCCTCCGGAGCACATCCCTCTTCCCGAGTGCTCCTGCCACCAGCTCATTGATTTCTGCGGTGCCGCCGCCCCCACGGGCAGCAGCCCTGAGTTGTGTGGAGAGGTTTCTCTCCGACCGGTCAGCCAGACTCCAGGCTTCTTCCTTTCCTTTTTATTTTTCCTCTTCTTTAACGTATAAAGAGTTTTAAAGAATGCGAACCCTTCAGAAAGACGGATTGCAGCACTAGATCCCAGCCTAGATAACAGACACAAGGTTTTATAGCCCTTACCCCATTAAAAGAGAGAGAGGAGGAGGGACAGGGAGGGTTTCTGGCTGGACAGGGACTGGTTTCCAGAACCCATGCTCCCATCTTGATGGCTTGTTCCTCATGAAGCCGATCGCTGACTTCTTCCTGGCATCTGAATAAACAACAGCTTCTGCTGTAGATCCTACACCGGCGATACCTCTCCACCAGCACAGACGGGAGCACAAGGAGACAGGAGCGACGTGAAGAGCTGTAGCTTGGCTTGAAAGACGTGAACAAAACAGACGTATAGCCCCGCACCTGAAGGGTTATTTTAACTCCATGCAATGGCAGATGCACGCAGGAATTTTGCAAGCATGAGGCACACAGGTTAGTTGAGCTAGAAATGGCAACGCTTCGGAGAGGTGCAGGCAGGGAAAGCCCTCGGCTCGTGTTTGAGAAATGGAGGGTTGCAGACGCAATGGAGGAAACTGTTTAAAACCCCAAATGCTTTCCAAAGATACCGGTCTTGGAGCCTTTTTTCCCAAACCCTATCAGAGGGAGGGCCAGGAACAGAAATCTTGTGTTATAATTGCTGATAGCACAACAAAGCCCGGAGGGTTTCCTTACCCACTCCCCCACGTGCAGGCACTAACAAACTTCTGCGATAACATTGATATTCCTGATAGTCTCTGTGGGCTCCTTCTCCCAAATGTAAATCGCGTTATCGTCTGCGAACCCCAAGTCAGTCTGTGGGCGTTTAAAGCTGCAGCCTGTCAACGGTGGCGCTGCTGCCCATTTTCAAAGCAGCGGATACGGCACCGCTGGCTGCTGGGGTCTGGCGCAGCAAACAGCTATTGCCAAATCTACCTGCAGAGGGTTCAGTCCCAGATAAACAGTACCAAGTGAAAAGGGCTCACGGTTCCGCTTCAACATCAGGTTTTCTGGGCTCACTTATCCCAGCACAGTGCAGAGCCCACGGTTGGGTAATCATCCCCCACCCAACCTGTTGCGCACCCAGAGCCCCAGGGTACGCACACACACTTCTCTGTGTGGACCCTAAGGCTGGTGAGGATAAATCGAGAATGTTTCCTGCAAAACAACAATCTCGGTTGCATGTTTAAAGATATTTAATACAGTGTAGGTAACCTACAAAATTCACGGCTTTTCCTTCCCCTAGACGACAGCAAAGCGTATCAACAAGCCACAGGTAAGGGCAGGGTTTTGGGGGGCGTTCTGAGTTCTTGGTCACATTCTTTCACCAAGTACCCTTCAAGGACAGTATTTGTGGCAGCTGTTAATTTGTTCAACGAGATAAATTAAAAAAATACAGAGAAAGAATAAGCTTTTGGTAAGATATGGACCCCTCTCCAGAAAAGCAGCGTCTTAACAACAGCTAACACATTGACATGACTTCAAAATAAATCCTTATTCTAGGTCCAATTGTAAAGAACCTTAATCGGTACTTTTTCTGAACTGGAAGAAGGTTTCTGCGGACCTTTTTTCCCAAGGAGACAGTATTTGCCATCTCGTGCACTGCATCAGATAAGACCGGTGGGCGATATTCAGGTATTTCTCCGCGGTCCTGTCACTCCTGCTTTGTTTCACTGAGGTGAAGTCCCATATTTCCAATCCCAGGAAGGGCAGATCTCAGCAGGCCACCTCCTTTCTCGCTGTGCTGAGCCTGCGGTTCCCATTGACTCTGCTCAAACTGGGTTTTCCCTTAGATTGCCGCCTTCCGGATCTTTTCGTACGGGTACAGGTGGAAGCGATCCCACCAGGTGCTAGGCAGCCAGCACTTGCCTCGCCCTCAGCAGCCAACCCCGGGGATGCCACCCACCACGGACCTAACTGTCCTCTAATTTCAACGAGATTCAGTGGATGGGAGTGAAATCTATTCCAAGGGCTGCAATTTTCCGAGCCCTCTCTACTGCAAAGCTAGGTAAGGCACCTCTCAAAATCATTATTCCAACATGACATATGTTTTGCTGCGAACTTTCAGTAGAACTCTTTCCAGTGATTTCCAAAATAAAAGAGACTTTGCATAGTACTTTTTCCGTATTTAACATCGCCTTCCCGGTGCTGCAGCCAAGGCTTCCTTTTAAAGGCATGTGCATGAGATTATGCAATCGTAGTATTCTGGATACCCAGAGCAATTAAAATAAATCAGGCTAGGTATAATGAAGAGGAGCCAACGCATCTGTTTCTCGAGAGGATTTAAAAAAAACCCCACCAGCTCTCTCATCCCCAGAGGCCTGGCTCCGGGGTGGTTCGACCTCAGAGATTCTTATAGTTTGGAAACGTGTCCAACGCTCACTTGGGTACGAAAAGGAGAGGCTGGAAAGGAGGAGAAGACTCTGGGGTGGCAGATATCTGTTCTTCCTGGAAACCGCGGCTGGAGAACCCCGTGCTGGACTTGCAGATCCATTCCTTTTCCCTTCTAGTATTTTAGATTGGTGCGTGTACCTGAATTGAGAGGAGGAGGGATGACCTCTCCGGTGTTTGCCAGACAAGTCTGGTGTTCATAATCTATCGTTACCTCAGCCCGACAGTAGGGCTGGCTCAGCAGAAGGCGTGGAGGTGGCCGGTTTCCCCC
>NW_010416100.1:0-3424 GCF_000710305.1 Buceros rhinoceros silvestris | reverse complement strand
GGTGGGGAGGTGGCCGTTTCCCCCGACGCCAGGGACCACAGCGACCGGGACAGAGGAGCGCTGGCTTATTGAGCCAGTCGTCCTGCGGGGCAAGAAGCAGCCTTCAGGCCATACAGCAGGTACCAGGAGCTGTTTTGCTTTGTTCCTCCTCCACTCCCCGTCGGTGCCAGATGCCAAAAGCCTTTGTCAAGCAAAATTTGTGAGGCGGCGAGGTGCAGGGCAGTCCCCAGCAGACTGTTTGCTGAGCTGCCTCAAGTATGTGCTTAGGTAGGAACGGCTTGAGGACAGCTCAGCCAAAGGTTAAATGTTGTTAAAGCGTGCTAGATGGTTGACTCATCAGTTTTGTTGCATTTGTAACAGGTGAGGGATGAAGATGTGGGAATAAATGTGCAGAAGTGACTGCTGAAGCTTACAGGGAAAAAATCTGCAGGCAAGGAGAGGAGTGAGGTGGTGGAGGTGGACACACCAGCTCTGTGTCCTCCGGCTGCAAGCGCAGGGCTGGCCAGCAGGTACTCAGGGGACTTTCTCTGTGTCACTGCATCTCATCGTTGTGCTGTTAAGAAAAGATCTCAGTAACTGAGAGGTCAAATGTCCGTGCACAAACCAAGCTGGGGAAAATGGAAAAACTCAACCCCAAAACAGGAGAGCAGGAGTTGCCATAAGCACGTAGACATGGGCAAGGCATCCAAAGTCAGCGAGGAGAGCAAGTTGCCTGCTTTCACACTAGGGCAGGGCAGAAAAAGGCAAGTTTTGAGTTTGGCTGGTGCATCCCTTGCCTGGGAAACCTGCCTTGTCCTCCCTGGCAGCACTGGCTGCTCTCTCCAAGACAGCTCCTTACCTGCCTCTGGGGCCTGCCAAATTTATTTAAAAAAAAAAAAGGAAAAAGAAAAATTTCCTCAGAAAAAAAGCCATGACAGCTAGTACCTGTTGAGTGGGAAGAGGTCGGCTTGTGTGCTCAAGCTTGTGCACCTGGCTTGAAGCTGGCACACCAAGCACAGCAACTTGCTTTGACCACTTACTCGGGTCAATACGGCCTGGCGTTCTCACGGCGGTGTTTCCAGCCCCAGCGAGCCCCACCACACAGCAGCAGATACGCATTTACACACGTACCTATATTTTCACTGAACACAGCTGAGGTAAATTATTTGACAGGAGCTGGGTGTGAAAAGGCTGATGTGCGTTTGGACACCGAAGCTCATCTACAGCCCTACCAGGCGACATTCCCTTCTGAGCTTTCTGATTAAAAAAGAAACAGTGTGGTCCCAGCTAGGGGTAGTTTCACAGGTAGATGAGGGTGCTCTGAGCCAACAGTGTACAAGTCATACCTGACTGAATACGGCCGTTTCAGAGCTGCCATCTAATCACATTTTTCAGGCTGCGTGAACAAACTAACGTTGTTACCATTCCGGACACTGTTTGTGTGCGCGCGCGGGTGTTACATAGGTATAACGGCACCAGGGCAATGATATAGCTGTTTCTGTTAGCTCCGTGGTATTAATAAGGTATGACAGAACGTTATTTGATACTGTTTGAAATCCCACTTGCGTTTTCACATTGCTCTCGGATGTAATTCAGGGACTTGATTTTTATGAGTTATGGCTCTGATGTCACTTGTATTTTTGCCCATAATAGGTCCCACTGGAGCAAAATTCATCAGACTCAATTAACGGCATCTGAAAAGTGTATCTTGGTGAGCAACCCATCAGGCAGAAACTGCGTGGGCTCTGTTTTCACTGACCCGTCACCGCTGGGTGAAACTAGCTCTCCAGGCAGCAGGTAGCAGCTTACTCTTACCAGGGGAGTTAAGCAAATATTTCTGGGGCTGCCGAACCACCAGCTCTTCCCGTCCCACGGCCGCCCACCTTGTTACGGGGCTCACAACGCTTGGCAAACCTCGAGGCACCCCCTAGTTGCTGTGTTTGCATGTGATCCGTCCCACCACAGTCACTTTTTTACCATTAAACCTCTTGATACTCCCTGATGACTGTTCTCCTTAGCCAGCCTCGTCCGGGAGCCCTGGGGAGGAGGGTGGTTGTGCCAGGCGAGCTGCTTGTGGTCCTACAGGGGAACTTGGAAACACGATGCCAGGACGGCAGAATTAAATGCAAGGTAAATAAAAATAACTCCAAATGCACATGAGGGTTGAAGGCTGGGACGGGAAAGCTGGTCTCACGCGGGGTTTTCTGCACGGTTAGGTCACTGACTGGGGCTGGTGGATTGTTGGAGGGAACACAAATGCTCGGACTCCTGATATTCTTAATGCCCCAAGCTGTTGACTCAAATGTCTGATCTAAAGGGCTCCTGAAGTGAGAGACTGATCCCAAAACCTGCTGAAGAGAACACGGGGGCTCCCAGCAACTTCAAAGGGCTTGGCACCCTGCCCCACACGCCGAGTGGGACGAGGGGCTGGCTTCACCCTCGAGCTCCACCACGGCTCCATCTCCCACCCTGAGCGCTGCCCGTCAAACTCCTCCGTGCCTTAAGAGCCTGGAGGAGAAAAGCTCCACGCAGAAAGCCAGTAAGTGAAGTGAAGCACCCCGAGCCACGCGGGCTCCCGCCAGGCCCCGTGCAGAGGGTCAGGCTGCGTTTCTTTCCAAGCAGAAACCCGGGCTTGACGCCTCCCCTTGCTTCCTGTCTCCCAACACGCCTGACCACAACTATTTTTAATTGTAAGGCATGAAAATGAAGTTACTGAATAAATTAACGCCTTGAATGCTTTTGGGTTCAGCTGTGGCTGTTTGTAGGACCAGTCTCATACTGGCTTCGCGGCGTTCCTCTCCAGCTACCGCTCTGCCTGATCCCCATCTTATTTCCTTTGTAATCTGCTGATCCTCTGCTGTTATCGTCGCTGTGTTTTATGGGTTTGCATTACTTTTATTGACTCGGCATACTCTAGCCTGCTTTTTTTTTTCCCCCTCCACAAAAATAGCCTTTTATGAGAAGCTTAAGCAAAAGCCTGGAATGTCCAAAGGAAAGCGCAGAAACAGTACAACGTTTTGAACATTTCTTTTGGCTGGAGAAAGTTACAAAATATTCATGGGAATAAACTTACCCAGGGCCTGCAGGACAAAATCCAAATTTTGATTATATGTGGAATTTCAATTTCTGCTATAAATGGGCTGCGCATTTTTTTTTATTATTATAATTTTGCGGGGCAGAAGGCTCCTAGACAGCTGATGTCAGAGCGATGATGAATACGCGTACCCTTGCTGCTGGCAATACGCGCTCTTCCTCTGCCGATACCCCACTCAAAACGCCTCCGGCCTTAGAGACTGAAGCGGGATGCTGAAGGTCCTCCTGGCCAGCAGCACTGGCTGAAGAGACACCATGGGCTGGGCGCTGGAGCTGTGGGGATGGAGGGTGAACCTCTCTTTTTGCCCGTGCTGGGCTCCCTCCCCTGCCCTATGGACGCCACGGGGGGGGG
>NW_010416099.1:0-776 GCF_000710305.1 Buceros rhinoceros silvestris | reverse complement strand
CCCGAGCAGGACCCGCGGGGCTGCGCAGTCCGCAGTGCCGGGCTGCTAGTTGGAGACGGGTTCCCCAGCCATAAAGCGCCTCTCACTCTGCCGGGCCCCAAGGGAGCCACGGCCTCGCCTCACTTGCCTTTTGCCCCTCGGGGGATAAGGAGGGTTTTAGAGACCTTCCTGGCGTGTTTCGCTGTCCTGATACTGTCCCACCCACTTTACTTAACATGTCTCCTGGGATAACTTGCCTCCCGTTCCCCTTGGCTACCTGGACCGGCCCCAGGAGGTCCCAATACCGATGAGGGAATTCTCCGCCCCAGAATTTCTCTTTTCTGAAACCTTGTGCCCTCGAGCACTAGCGCGTCTTTCTCCTGCTCTCTGTACTCGGTTACAGCACATGGAAAGAGGTAGATGGAGATGCAACCTGTGGAGAGAAACTTCTCATCTCTAGCAGCTTTTTCTCTCCACTTCACTTAAAAACTGGTTTTTTTCCGCCCCGCTACTCAGTTGTTGAGCTCACATATCAGTGAGTACTTCAGTTGTTTCTTTTTTCCCCCAGTTTCTTTCCTACACCGTATGAAAAACTAGAAGAGAACTATAATCTCTTACGTATATCTCATGCACATGCTATCCCATGTATTTAAGACAAGATACTTAAAGGGCTTATGTCACCAAAATATCTCTCCAGTGTCAGAAAAGCCCCCATTGTCAGGTGTCACGTTGCCACTAAATGCACAGTTACTTACAAACATAACGTGCGCGCGTGTAAACAGGTTTTGCCAACCCCC
>NW_010416098.1:1540-2518 GCF_000710305.1 Buceros rhinoceros silvestris | reverse complement strand
TTGTTTGGCTCCCAGTTAAACCAGTGGCTCCTGGAGGGCTCTTCTCTCCCCGCTAGCTCTGCTAGCTGGGGGAAGCTCAGCCCGGCCACAAGGCCCGTGCCGACGCGCCGGGTGCCGGCGCTGGACGCAGATCCCTGCTGCAGTGCCGGATGCAGTGGGTATCCTTAGACGAGCCGGAATATTTTTAATTAAACCTGCCAGTTTGGATGCGATTTAATTTTTCAGTGGGCTGAGCTGAGCCGCGCTGGCCCCTCAGTGCATCTCCCGCGCCGGGGCCGCTTCAGCCGTAGCCATTCCCTGGCGCTGCCTTCGGTGAGGGTTTCGGAACCGGGCACAGACCAGTGGCTCTCACTGTGCTGGGCGAGAGGGTTGCCACTGGCCCGGGCAGGATGGTTTCGTGGCAGTGCTGGTGCGGTGGCATCCGGCATGCGTTCGGCAACATAAATAATAGTAAAGAAAAGCAAGATCGAGCCTGGCTCCATCCGGGCTGTGCCGCTGCGCCCACTTAACCAGTTTGTGCCCAGTCACCGCCGGCATCACCCGATCACCGCCGGCATCAGAGGTGCTGCATCCCGGGGGGCTCCGGGGTCTCTTCCCTTCATCCTCAGGATGGTGATGGAGGTGGTTGCCAGAGCGTGGTACCCAAAAGGATGCTGCCGTAACCCCGGCAGCACCCAACCGCAACGTAGAGGGGACGTGGTGGCTGTGGGGACCCCCCGGTTCATCTCCCAAGACCTTTGGGCTTCGTCCCCCAACAGGGGTGATGGAGGTTTCGATTCCCTTTGCGAAGGCGGGAGGAAGAGGAAGAGCGATCGTCTGGCGCGGAGCAGATCCCAGCGGGGTTGCCGTGTGCTAACAGGATTTTACTCCCTATTTAATTACACTTTTGTCAAATTAAAGAAAAAAGGGGGGGAAAAAGATCCCTCTTGTCTTTTGGTGCCTGTTCCCAGCAGCCGGTTAATTAAACAGTGGCTGGGG
>NW_010416098.1:525-823 GCF_000710305.1 Buceros rhinoceros silvestris | reverse complement strand
CTGGAGGAGGGTGGGAAGGGAAGGGGCAGCGGTGGCAGCACCCACGTGCCCTGCGGAGAGAAAGCAGATCTGGCCCCGGTTTGGGTGATGGGATCATAACGGGCTTTTCTTACCAGCCCCATCCATCATCCGCTGCCCCGGGACGCGGAGCAAAGGCGTGGGAAATGAGGAAGTGTTGAGGCAGTGATTTGAGAGCTGGGAGCCGGCATCCACCCTGGCCCCACGCGGGGCCGGATCCTGCCCCGGGCTGTAGTAGGAGCTGCAAGTCCCCCTGGCAGCTCTGCCGGCACCGGCTGCG
>NW_010416098.1:0-279 GCF_000710305.1 Buceros rhinoceros silvestris | reverse complement strand
GGGGGGGGGCCGTTGGGCCCCCTCGCCGCGGGGGTGCCCAGCACCCAGTCAGAGCCAGGGCGGACAAGCGAGTGCATTGCGCAGCCCCCGCTGCTCGCACTGACCTCGTGCATGTGTGACAGCCTCATGCACACGCGTTTTCGTGCAGCAGCCCCGTGTGGGTACTGTGTGCACACACAGACGTGCACACCTGTCTGGGCACACGCCTCACACGCATGACAGCTGGCGTGCATGCACCTGCACACGCGTGATACCCCGTGCACAGACACCTGCACATGC
>NW_010416097.1:30776-35578 GCF_000710305.1 Buceros rhinoceros silvestris | reverse complement strand
CGAAGGGAGCAAGGCGGCTTTGTTTCACTCGCGGAAAAGACCTGGGCCCTCAGCAGCAGTTACCTCCGCGCCGCACAGGGCTTCGACGCCTTCGGGCAGCTCGGAGGGAGGAGAAATCTAGCGTCACGGGGGTCAGGCCAGGAGGGGACAACCAGCACGACAGCCTCCGGCCCCTCGTTAGCCACAGTCCCGGCTCTCGCTTGTTTTCAGTACTGAGTTCACCTGTCTGGGGCCCGCAGCGATACCGGCCTCGCTCTCTCCCTGCGTTCTGTGCTCCGCATCAGCTGCTGGTGGCTGAGGAGAGGCTGTGCTGCCCACGGCCCCGCCTGCGACAGCAGGGGAAAAGCACGGGCAGAGAGCAAGCGCTCAACACAGCTATTGCATTTTTTTCTTCTGTGTGAAAGCTGATATTAATCCAGAAAGACGCGATACTTGCTATAGTGAAGTGGGGAAGAGCCCTAAGCCAGGCTCTGCTAGTGAAATACGGCTCGAAGAGGAAGCAGCTGCTTTTGAATCAACCCTGTTTGGGGAGGATGGTGCAGACTGCTCCCACAACCAAACCCAAAGGCAAAGCCTGAACCAGCCACAAGTTACCAAGAGTGACTAATTTCTCGTGAAGCTTTAATGATGGCTTTGAGCACAGAAGGCTAGAAATTGTTCAGAAGTGGTTAGCAGCGCTACTGGTGGTACGTAAAGCACTGAAGCTGTCTTCACTCTTCCCTTTTGATGCCACACTAGAATATGACATCAGCATGTCTGGAAGACGCTGCCAAGGTGAAGAGGTCACAGTGCCCTCGCTAGTGAGGAGGGAGGACTGGAGGGGGTGCGAGCTGTGCTTATCACAAAGGGGGAATGAGGACCAGTGTTCCCGGAGGTGCTGATGCCCCAGGCTCCTGTCTGGAGGGACCTCCCAGGTTTGTTTTTACTGTCACGAAAAACATGCAGCCAGACAAATCAAAGCTCCTCGTCCTGGAAGATCAGCCTTACCACAGTTCCCACCTTTTCTCCGAGCACACAGCAAGGGTCTTCCTGTGTTACAGCAGCCCCTCAGCATAGACGATGGCACCGGGAAAGTGCGTCTTGGTGACCAGGGCCTTCCTCCAGGCTTTAGCTCAGGTAGAGACTAGTACGTGGCCGTGGGCTGCCTCTGCCAGTGCTGGTCCTCATCGCCTGAGCCCTTCTGTCAGATGGTCCTTCCTCAGGAGGCAAGCTGGGCCTTCCTTACCCGTGTGAGTGAGAAAAGGGGCAGGCAGAGTCCCTGCTGGCCCTGCAGGAGAGGAAACTGCAGCCAACGGAGCTGGCAGGTGAAAAGGGTTAACAGGACTGGCTTTAAACCTGTGTGGTGAAAGAGGACCTTTTCAAGGAAAAAACAAAAAAGCAACAGCCAGTCCTTCGCTAATTACTGGGGAGCTGTGCCTTGAGCCCTGCATGGCAACAGCACCTGCTGCCCCACGGCCAAGGCACTGCGCCCCGCGCCAGGTGCCTGGGGAGTTCAGGGGAGGCTTCCCAGAGAGGCGAGGGAGGCCGGTACATTAACCGGCACTTCTTGGCTCACAGGCTCCAGTGAGTGCGATTACAGTGTGGGAGGTGAAGAATAGCTGGTGTTTTACAGCAAGTTCCAGAGAAAAATGCAATTGTGACAAGCTCTGTTTTCAGCAGCAATCAAGAAATACAAGCTCGAGAGCAGAACCCAGCAAAGAGCGGCATTGTCCAAGGAATATTAGCCATTGTGGGGAGGGGGAGGAGGCAAACAGAAAAATACCATGCCTTTGTAACTTAAAAAGCTTTTTTCTCAAGGCTAAAAACAAGATTTCTGTTTAAGATACTGGGAAATCATCCTCTAACCAGCACAAGGAACAAAGCTCCTTTAAGCACTGGCGAAACTGAGCCTACAGCTTTTGTGTGCTGCCTGAAAGGAGCCTGTGTTTCTTGCTCACGGCTACAGTTCCCGTTTGCCCACAGTGCTCAAGGCCCAGGAGCTGCCTCAGCTCGCTGCCCACTCACCTGCCATTGCCCCAGCAAGACTGAGGGAAAAGTCGTTTTGCCTCTCACGTGGGTGCTGACACGAAACGGGCATTTGTGCTGCCAAAGGGCTGCGCTGCTCATGTTCTCCGGCTGCATGGGAATGCCCTTCTGGTGCAGTTAGGAGCTGAAACCTCCCTCGGTCACTGTGTCACCACCCCCATCACACCCTGTTTACAGCCCCAGACAGTCTCTCAGCCTCAAGCTTGCTGCACGAAAAACTGATGTGAGCAGCCCCTGGTTGTATACGGTCACAGAGGACAGGAGGTTTGGCAGGTGGAACCACACTGATGGGGCAACACCTTCACAGGAGCAGGACCAGGCAGTTAGCCTCACAGTCACCTGTAACACCCCTCTAAAACTGCTGCAGAGAAGGCAGCAAGTTAGCAGCAGCCACGTCTCCAGCATCACTGCGGGGAGCCTTTGCGACAGGAAGGAGCCTGAGAACCCCCCAGCACCATGTCAGATTGGGGGCTGTGGGATCACAGCTCTAGCAGGCAGTTAATGCCACCACACCACCCTCCCCCGGCAGCGCAGGGGCCAGGGGCGGCAGGGGCAGAACCCCCCAGCACCATGTCAGATTGGGGGCTGTGGGATCACAGCTCTAGCAGGCAGTTAATGCCACCACACCACCCTCCCCCGGCAGCGCAGGGGCCAGGGGCGGCAGGCGCTGGGGTACCCGCCTGTGGTGCTCCCTAGCAACTGGAGAGCTGGAGGCAAATTGGGGAGCAGTCAGGAGAGAGCAGCCCCCTCAGCATTCCCGCACGGGCAGGCTGTGTGGGCAGCGCAGGCAGGGCTGTCGCCCACCCGCAGAGCACACCTGAGAAGCAGCTGCACTCTTGCAGGAGCCTGAAGGAAGCTGTAGCGTGCTCCTTGCAACCAGCGTGCCAGAGCTCGGCATTTCCGTTAGAACAGAAAGCGCAGTACACGGGGGTTTCCCCCTGTATAAATAGCAACAGGAGAGTTAATTCACGCTGAGGTGCGCTGAGCTGAGGGGCCACGCTTCCTCAGTGACACGCCTGGCCGACGCTTGCAGAAATCAGCAGTGTTACAGAACAGCAGGAAAACCCCGTAACGAGCAACATGGTGGCAGGTAGCTCCGGAAAGCCCTGGAGCACGCTCACCTGCACTACCCAAAGTCACTCTCAGCCACGGTTTCCTTTCAACTGAGAGAAGTTTATCGACTCACCTATTGAATCGTTCTCACTGTTATATATCCTTTAGGCACCTTTCTCTTATCTGAATGAGTTAAAACCAGGCTGATTTAAAAATTGCAGCCTACCTCCTACTTTCCAGCAGAGCCAGAGGGGCTTCGAAGGGGAGGCAGACACATTGCTGAG
This sequence comes from Buceros rhinoceros silvestris, assembly GCF_000710305.1. NCBI lineage: Eukaryota > Metazoa > Chordata > Aves > Bucerotiformes > Bucerotidae > Buceros > Buceros rhinoceros. The sequence goes on along the minus strand of NW_010416097.1, from coordinate 32,216 downwards.
AGCTAACGGGTTTGAGGAGGAGAAAGGCGCAGCCCTGGATACAAAAGCAGAGTCAGAGATTAGACTATCGCTGCTTTTCTCCTGTTCTACCTCTGAACGAACCAACAGTGCTAATCCCAGGGAACATGTCCTAGGGTGACTTAGGGACAAGCTGCAACTCTCCCTCTTGGGCACCACACTGCATTTTGCTCAGCCCAGTTTAACCATTCACAGCAACATTGCTTTGTCCAAAACTGCAGCTACGAGAGAGCAGAACCGTGCTGGAAGAAGACAGCAGAGGGCAAGGCTGCTCTGCATGGGCAAAGGGTGCATCCTTACAGCTGAACGTGAGTGGAAGGACCCAGCGTGGCTGCAACAGGGCATGGCTGGATATCCTTTAACGCCCTTCCTGTCAGCCTCCTCTTTGCCTGGCACCACCACCACCTTCTCCTTCAAACACTGCTGGACTTTGCCTTTTCCACCAGGACAGCCCCACAGAACGAGGGGAAGAGCAACGGGCTGGAAACTCCTGTGCAGGGGCCCAAAATTCAGAGCCCAGCTCAGTGCCCAGCTCAAAACCAGTCCTTGCAGCCCTGAGAGAAAGCAGGGATCAGAGATAAACACCCCACACCCCAGGCTATCAACAGCACTTGAGAAGAAGCAAGAACTGAACACCGGAGGAGAGCACAGCGTGGGTGACATGTGCCACAGCTGTCCCTTCGATGAGTGGATGATGCCAGTCTCTGCAGGCTCAGCAAGGATGTACCAAACACATCAGAGCTACTCAGAGCTGCTGCAAGCCAGCAGAAAACAACGTAACTGCCCTAACCACTGCGTTCTGAAAGGAGATCCGCACACAAAGAGCTGAAAGATTCATTCCACGGCGCTTGCTGGCCTGCCTCAGCACTGCTTGCAAGGAGGTCGAGTGGCCATGGGCAATACCCAGCATCACCCCACATCTGTTGTACCACAGAGTGCTGAAAGCAACAACAGATTAAGTGCCTAGTGCCTGGCTCCGCTCTGAGTGCGGCTCAGTGGCAGGAGGGATACAAAGACAAATTCCAGCCTTAAGTAGCCCAAAGCTTCATCTCCGCAGAATTATGTACCACATGAAACAAGTTTCAGCAGCAGCACCACAAAACTACTTGTCAACTCAACAGGAAGTTGGAGCAGTCATGCTTTATGGCACCACAGGGCTTGGCATCCCTGCAGCAGCAGGCAGGGAACATCCTTTCCTGCAATTCAGCTTAAAGCTGTATTTTTATAGGGCAATCCACTAGCATGTATTTGAAAATAATAAATCCCACAAACGGCTGAACTTCTCCCAGCATCTCTGTAGCTACGCAGAAGAGATCCAAGGAAACACTGAAGGACCCTCACTCAGCATCTCCCACTTCCATCCTCAGATGCCTTTAACTCGGCTGTAGTAAATCAGAAAGGACACCCTGATGTGGGGGGCAT
>NW_010416097.1:29993-30601 GCF_000710305.1 Buceros rhinoceros silvestris | reverse complement strand
TCCGCTACCATCAACGTTCCTCTAAAGGAAGGTTTTGCAAGAGCTTCTTCCAGTTCTTGCTACCCACTTCTTTTTTGCCAAACATCCCCGCACCTCTCCAGTGCTCACCTGCTCCTCAAGACAGTCAATAAGCAGAAGGGGCACTTACCTTCTCAAGGGCAGCTAGCAAATCCTCAAGAGCCTGAAACGAGCCTCTCAGGGGCAGAATCCATCTGAAAATGCACCCTTCCCTTGCAGGAAGGGCATCATAAGGAGTTTAATGCTCTAAACAACTTAGGTTTAGGGGTTTTTTTCCCCTGAAAGATGCCACCCAACAGGTAAGACTTTTGCTGCATTTTTTTTTTTTTAAACCATACATCCCCCCTCCCCCCCCAATTCAGAGTGATGCTATTTATTGTCACTTTATAATTCTGCAAGGAAGAGTAACCTGCTGTATCAGTGCGAAGCCTTATAGAAGCACAAAGTTGTTTTAAATCTCGCGTGGACACGCATGAACTTTCCCTGTACGGGCCGAACCGCTGCCTGCGTTCACGGTGCTTCTGCAGCCTCCACAGGGCAGCGCTGCCACACAGTGACAGCAGGGAACAACGTTTCCCCATGCCCCCTCT
>NW_010416097.1:10038-29876 GCF_000710305.1 Buceros rhinoceros silvestris | reverse complement strand
ACACAGTGACAGCAGGGAACACCGTTCCCCCATGCCCCCTCTCCCCCTTCCCCGAAGGTCACAGCAGGTCTGTTACCAGCATTACTGAATTTCTCTTTACTCATGGAGTACTATCCCTGGAAAACAACAGCGTGAGAGATAGCTGGGCATCGTAGACAGCGTCCAGATGGACGCCCACACACATCCGCCGTGCGAGAGAGCTCACCAAGCATCGCTGGAAAACTAATTTAACAGCTCTGAGTGTACCAGGGACCTGAAGCTGGGGCCAAAAAGGGCATTCCAGCTGGGGTTCACCTGCGTTTTGTACGGTTTGCTAACTCATAAAAGACCCCACAAGGTAAAATCCTCAGCTGCATCATCTCCTTCGGGGTTTGTTGTGGTGGTTTTTTTTTTAATGCACTGTTGGACAAAAAAAAAAATCTATTTAAAAATATCCCTAAGTTTTACGCACAGTGATCCTGAAAAAAAAATGAAGAGCAACCTTTGTTGCGTAAATACTGCAGTTTCCCAGACGGGTGTTTTCCGCACGTGACAGAGGTGCGGACACAAGAACTCGCAGCCCTGTCAGTATAAACCTGGCACCAAGAGCTCAGGTTGCTCTGGGAGCGCAGGCAATGCTACTGCTGCTTGTAGCAACTTCAGCGCAGCAACGGCAGAAGCAAATCTGTTCCTTTGGTGGGTCTGAGAGTGAGGCAATGCAAAGCACCATTCGAAATTTCTCAAAAGAGACAAGGGACTTTCCTCAGGGGCACTACAAAATGGTTAGTGTTCTTTAAATGGTGAAGAAATGGAGAGGGAGGAGAAAATTAAATTTGTACGTCTTTGTGGTAATTAATTTTCTTGTCATTTCCACAGCACAAGGCATATGGTGCCACCTACTTTTTTGTACTTTCCAAAACTCTCAAGTTGAGAAGACAGAGGCAAAACCCAGATGTGAGGAGTAATTTTGACAGCAAGCGATAGCACCTACAAAGTAAAAGTTTGTAACAGAAGCTCTTTCAACAGAAGACAACCGCAACAGCAGAATTGAAACATGAAGTTAAGGCACATAAATAGAAAATTCAAAATTACAGGATGAAGCTGTACCCTTTTTGAATTGCTACAAATATTCTCACACGTGGGAGTTGCAAAACCAGTTAATGACACCGTTACTAGAGCTGCGGAAGCGTGAGCAGTTACCAGTGAGTCACTGGAGAACAGGGACAACATGCTGAGATCTCGGTGTTATTTTCCAAAAGTGACTTTGTGCACCAGCATAACAAAGGCAGGTCAACTGAAATTCTCATTGGCAGCATACACGAAATCCTAGTTTTTGGAGATGCCTCTTCACGTAAAGATATTACCTCCAACTTGACATTCTGGACGTAGCTCAGTCCCATGGAAGAACAATAGCTTTTTCTATGTAGTATTTTTCTGGTCATCAAGGCAGTGCATAACAAGAAGGACCTGAACTGCGTATATGAAAAATCCTCAGCTAATCCATTTTTCTCCGGTCAGCCTCCCTGCCAGTGACCATCAGTCACGGCAAGTGGAGGGGCTCAGCTCCCCGTGCTGGCTGTCACCCCGAGCTGGGGCCCAGGGCACCACCAGCCAGAGGCAAGGAGCCACCAGGTGGCTTCTCCACCCTGTGGCCACATACAGCATAACACAAACCTTGTCTATCTCCTGTGGTGCCAGGGCAGCATCTGCAAACAAACTCAGAATAAAGTAGTTGAGAACAAACGTACCACTGCAAAAAAGCCGTAAATTTCTACAATCATTTTTATTAGTTATGGAATAACCCCCACTAGTATTTACATAGTGCAAAAAAGCTGTTATTACTCCAAAAGTACGGTAGACAGAACAATTATCCTTCATACAGCAAAAAGGAAATGGAACAAAACCCTTCATATTGTATTTCATAATGATTTTTCTACTGTTTTAACCTAAATATTACTGTAAATTTTAAGACGTTAAAGATTAAACAGCTTTCCTTATTAGAATCTATGTAAAAGTAAAATACATGAACTATTCATGAACGTTTAGATGGTGGGCTGTGCCAACTGGGTTTCTACTTTCAGCGTCACCATTCACGGCGAGGAAGTTTTGGGCTGAACATTCTCGTGTTTGTGTGGCAGGGCGGGTAGGAAACCCACGCTGTTGTTTCTATGGCTTGCTTCTGCTGGTTTGTGTTTCGTTAACAAATCGTCTTGTCTAATTGTTCAATGGCTGACATTGAACTCAGCTCCACAGTTTCATTAGTTGGCACAACTTTACAGGAAATAATGATGGTTTCAGCAAACAGCAGCTTTTCAAACAATAATACTTTTTTACATATGTATTTAAAGTAACATTATTAAAATGTAAGCTTACTTACAAAGAACTGGACAGAACCACGCTGTGTAAGCTCCCACCCACCCCAATGAGCATGAAAGACACCTCTTATCTTTACCAGAACACCACCGACAAGTGCATTACTGAACATCTTCTAGAACGAATGTTTAAAACACAGGTCAATACCCTCTGTCGCTATTTAGCTCCAATCCTACAACTACCTGCACAGCACCTCAGCAGACAGACAGGCCACCGATTTGAGCCAGTGGAACTAAAGCTGTTCAGCGTGTTAGCAGGATCTTTAACCTTACTCAGACATTGCTACTTGGTCCAACTAAGGACAAGAGCTCTTCAGAATTTTTCCCTTTTACATATTTGTAATCCATGTTTTATTACTGACAGACACTTAATGTATTTATATAAATAGGTTGTATACATAGCCACCTCTATCGGTTTTAAAGTTCCCTACCACAGATACATTATTTCTTATTTTACCAGATAAATTAAGTGGTGAAATCATTTCTATAAAGAATGTCTTAAGAAAAGTAATTAGTTTTCCAAATAATCATTTTCACAACAAAAATATCTATACACCTATACCTACAGAGACATCTTTTCTTGGGGACAGTAACAACCTGTATAATAAACTGCATACTTACACATCGAAATAGAAATTCAGCTACTACTTAAAAAAATTATGACATTGTAAAACATTGGTATGCTTTCTTTTTAATTTCTGGTGATAACAGAATCAAAATTACCACAGTGTGATACTCTCCTCAAGTGCTTCAAGTGGCAAGGAACCTCCCTCATCTTAGATGCAAATGGATCACTCTCAAAGGAACTGCAGTTTCATTCTCACACTTATTGCTCATTCCCAGCTTACCAAAAATGGAAGCACTAAAACCAGTTTCATTTACCTGGTTTCAGTATGTTCCCCTAAGGGTGATCTGCCACATTTTAAAAAAGAGGCTAGTTCCTTATTTGCTGGCAAATGGAGAGCTATTAGAAGTGCTGTATCACCCTCACGAACTCTATTAAACCTGTAGCAAAACCGTAGTTAAATAGTGGGCTGAATATTACAAGACTTCTTTGATATAAATGTCAGAAAATTTTAAAATGACAGTCCAGGTTCAGAGAAGACATATAAAAAGATGCGCCTTTGATGTTAATACTTCAAGATCAAAAGTTATTTGAATCACTGTCACTGAAAAAGAACAAATTACAAACACCTTTGTTTTTTGATGTTCTGGTGAAGTTTTGCCCTCAGTGTACACACTGATCTCAGCTAGCTTCAAGACCTGTGCTCACACATCCAAGGGCAAGTTTTGCTCGCCAGCGGTTCAAACACTTATCATTTCCTAAAGCAGAAACTTTTCCAAAACATACAGACAGTAGAAATCTGCTATACGTACAGTAAAAGGTTTAACATTCAGGAGGCATCATTCCTTAGTCTTTGTTTTCCTCTAAAATGCCTGTTCTAACATCTAGGAAGGTTACGTTAAGGAACTGAGAACGTGACAGAACAGCCAGTTGCCCTAGCAGCTCTCTATACTGCTTATCTACACAGCATTTGCTATGCCTATATCTATCGAAGCATTATTTACATAATACACACAGTTCCAAGTGTTCTCATTAGCATCCAAAACACCCAGGGGGAGACAATTTCTAAGCCTGGAGTCTTATTTTCCCAGTGCAACTTAAAATGCCAGCATCACTAGTACTGTAAGCATTGGTCCCATGTTAGTGAGCGTGGACTGAACACCGAGCTAAGCCGTCCCTTGTGTTCCCAGCCTACCCACAGGCCTTCTATGCATTTGGACTAAAGTGATCAAGAAAAACGAAGTGGAAATAAAAGAAACATACGCTTGCTATAAAAGTGTTATTCATGTGAGTTACTCTTTGGCTACTCTTGGAGTGAAGTTCCTGCTGCTGGCAGTTTCAGTACATCCCTTGCCAATATAAGACAAAGATGGAAAACAGACTCCTTACGTGCGAGGTTTAGACACACATTCTACCCTCAATCTGAAATGAATTCGCATCAATATTCAGAACAAAGCACAGAACAATTATCTAGCAACATGTATGCTTCGAGGAGGGAATATTTGTTTCTTTTGCTTCTGAACCACTGAAATACCTCCTCACACGACAGGGCACTTCCTCCTTTCCTGGAATAACTACTTCCTTTTCTGCTCTACAGGTCAACTCCTAAAGCTGCTACAACTGAGAAGAGACAAGAAGAGGTCACGTTTTGAGTCAGAACTGTGAAGATACATCCTGAACTCCACAGGAGGGTGGCCAGGATCAAAGCACGCAGATGAACATGCAGATACACTGAGCCACCACATGATTCACACTTGCTGTTAAAGGATTATTTTTGCTTTTTGCAGCGTACGCAGATTACACTATGCAAAAGAGCATTCCTGAGGTCAGGGACAGGAGAAAGAGGAAGTTACCAGTTTACTGAAGGCCCTGGATAAGGACTATGGTTAATGTTCACTCAGCATGGTTTGGCAGGCAGCAGCTGTGGAGAACACGGGGCATTTGCTTCCTTGCCTGTATTTTTACACAATATTGCCAACTTGTAAAAGGACCCCAAAACATTAATTATATCCCTCTGGTTTTAAGTTTTTCTGGAATCAAAGCTGTTATAGCTTATTGTAACCATCTCAACTATCAGCAGCTTTTTAATGATGCATTCACCAAGACCAACTAAAAAGCTGCATCTATCATAGCGCAAGAATCACACAGATTTCTCCAGCATTTATCTCTGAGACTGGAAATGGGGTTTTCTAGCTTTTCTTTAGGAGAACCAGAATTTTACTTTTATTTCTCGTTAGAACTAGAAAATCACAGCCAAATACACCTGACATGCCTGGCATGACACCGTGTAAAGCCTTGGTCATTTGTCAGTCTTAATGTAAGTTATCTGTTTGAAAATGAACTAAACAGTCACATCTTAAAAGGTTTTTCCTTAAAACTGGTCAGTTACAAGACGTTTGCTTTTACAAAAGAGCAGGTGAATACTTACAAGTTTTCCACACAGTTTCTATTCTGGGAAATGGATACTGATCAAAAGCTAAGCTAGTTTTTAAATCAAACAAGTAACAGACAGCTACAAAAATATTGTTGTGAATTAAATACATATATCAAATGTTTAACAGTGCAAAATGTTGAGATGAAGCATATGAAACAATGGCTGCAACCTTTACAGTTAGTTTTAATATCATTTCTAAACAGTTCCTGAGTTCCTGCTTGTTTTTATGGCATATAGATGGAATCTGTGTGTTCTTTATTCAAAGAACTGCAGATGGTGGGTTTATGTTGAGCGTTACTTGCGTGCTTATCGTTTGTCCATTCCTCGCCATCAGTGGCTGGATCAACCTGCTCAGAAGTCTCTATTTCTTCCTCTTCACTTTGTTCTGCATTGTCTTCTTCAGCACCACTAAGGGTCTTCCCAAGCTGAAGGGTCTCCATAGTTCTCTGGGTCTCTGAAACCCAAGATTCAATTCTGCTATTAAGCTGAACCTCTACAGAAATTGGTTCATGGGCATAATCCTCCTCATCTTCCTCCTCATCTTCCTCCTCCTCCTCTAGCATTCCTGGTACAAGAGTACTGGTGGTACTGGTCATGGAGGAATTCAAAAGATCTCGGCAGCTGCCATCCAGTGACCCTGTTTCTGTACTCTGCTGTGAGGCCCATTCCAGATTATCATCTGGTTTCACCTCATCTTTGTCACCTGCTGTGGATTTCCCATGGGTTGTTGCTGAGGTAGTGCCAGCGGTAGCCAGAGGTGGTTGTTTATTAAGAGTGGCTTTTTCAATCTGACCATTACCAGCTTTCTCTGGTACCGCAGTCTTACATGAGGATTCTCTCTCGTTTTCAGAGGTTTCTAACCCATCAGATGTTTCCACCATATTTCTCCAGTTTGTTTCTACAAGTTTCAAAAGAAGTAGCAAACATTAGTTCTTTCTATATAATTCTAGGCCTGCTAGAAACACTTCCATTAGAAAAATGGGGAAGAAGGGAAAGGCAGAGACAACAGGAAGAGCTGTGAATAACTGAGTTTTTACAGTATCATAAACCAGTCATTACAAAAAGTTGAAAGTCTGTGCGCTCGGTTTCCTGTGTAAACTGTGAAAGCAGCAAATGTAACAGTGAATGTAGTCAAAGAGGTTACCCTCAAGTATAAATTACAAGCAGAGAATTGCCACGGTATTAAGTCATCTTTTTCAGGATTTCTCAAAAAACATTTAAACAAATGACGTAAGCTTGAGACACCACAAAAGAATTACCTAAAACCAAGACAGTGTTCTTTTTAATTCACCGTAAGACTAAAAAAAAAGGTAAGTCTTTTGGCTTCAAACAAGCATTCTCCCTTTTATCAACTGAATAAATAAATTTGCTCTTTGCTCACACTAGAATAATTCACTGCCATCTCAAGTTTCAAAATTTAAGCTATGTCCTGTCTTCAGAGACCTCAGTAATTTAGTTCCTGCTCTCTGTTGTTAGTTCTTCCCCAATCATATAATCTGTTCTGTGTGTGGTACCGGTTCGGTAAAAATGCAGAAGCCACCTCCAGTGATGGGAGGTAACTGTAACACTTCTGAGGATTAGAAATTATTTTTTTCCCTGTACAGTTTGGAGGGAAAAATTACTTACAAAACTACCTGAAAACTGATTAATTTTCTCTTATCCATCAAAATGGCAGAACTCTAAGCTATGAACAACTACTGTATTTTTAGCTACAGTTTGCCATAAGCAGCATTTGAAAAATTCCAGCTTCTAGTTACAAAAGTAAGTTTTAACACACTTACCATATTCTTTCTCATTCACTTCAGATATGGGTTCAGAAATAACACTACAGAAGGAGATAGCACTTGCTGCAGAGGGGTTACGAGAATGACCCATGTGGTGGGGTGCCTTCTTGACATTCTTCAAGGCTTCTTCTGCCTGTTCCTGTTCCATTGCAGCAACCATATCTCTGTATGCTTTTCGGGCCTCTTCAGTCAGCGACACCAGCTTATTAAACAGGTCCTAAGTATGAAGGCAGTTTGTATCATCAGTAATCCTTACTAATAATTTCACTTTCAACTATTCCTTTTAGTTAAAGGTATATCACATAGCAAGCCTTAACTTTATCAACATCAAATACTTCAACTAAATTTAGCTCTTCTCTGTATTAAACAAAAACACACCACTCCGTATTTACACAACTTTGAGGACATGTACTTAGATACTGTGTTTCTTGCAATCTTAAGGCTTCCAGAGAATTTCAAAAGGCATTTAAGTCTACTTGAAAGTTAGAGATGTTGTGACCAAAGTGTTTCACCACAGTCTCCCGGTTCTCTAAATACTGAATTTCAAAGAAAAACACACCCTTATATACATCGGGTCAGGGCCGTTATCAAACACGTATGAGGTGTGGTCTCCATGCCCAATCAATTCTTAACTACAAGGAACATAATTGTTTACTCCAGCTATTTATGTGAATGGAATTACTCACCTCAGCACCTGAGAAGTTGAAGATACCAACTACGCTAACAGGAACCAGCTTGTTCACACAACGGCCAAGAGCTTTACGACCAAGAGCAAAGACAAAAGGAATTTCTTGTTCACGTGCCATGGCTATTACGTTATATAGAGCCTCATCCAGTCCACCTTGAAGAAAGCAATTTTAGATAGATATCTGGTCAGTTGAAGCCATAGCACAGTGTGATACAACTCCTTACCCCATTTTTTCTGTAATTAGTCAGTAAAACTTCAATACTCAGTCACAGCTACTATGTCCTACAGGATAACAAGCTATACATTTCAAGTGTAGTTACTGGGTATAGATGATCAAGGCGATGCTCTGTATTCTCTACTGGGTCGCGCACACAAATTAAACCAGAATTTTTCATAGCTCTTTTCTCGAGCAGAGCTTTGCTCTTCTCGTATCTCAGGAAGCCTCTGTTCACATATCTGCCTGTGGCAAAGTGTGTCGGTTGGCTAACTAACCAATGTGCATTCCTCTTCTGGAGTCCTCCTTAAGAGCACCCAGAGCTCAGGAGTCCAGGTGTACTGAAGGTGGAGAAAACCTGAAGTCTATTGTATGTGTTGTATCTATTTTTCTTTAAGCTTTTCAACTCTCGTGAATGAGTTACTTCTAGAATGGAGTAGAAGAGAATGAATGTGGAGTGGCAGTTACGAAATTGATTCTGGAAGCGTTAACATCACACATAGTAACTAAAAAACGCTTCTAACCTCACTACTCAGCACTTCTAATCAGCACAGGAAAACTGAAAGCTTCAAGTGCACCATTTCTTTTACCATTCCTACCTTTTGACTGGATTTTTTCGCAGTTGGGAGAGATGATTACACACTTGATCTTGTTTAGTTTCATATGCTTAGTAACCTCACGCAACCCCATAACAAGTCTTCTCCTTGCTTTAGCTCTCATGGGATCCTTCTGGTAAATCCGTTCCTGGAAGCTGACAAGCTCTTGCAACAAGAGAGTCACACACTCATCTATCTCTTTACTTAGAACTTGGTTACAATATCTGTCAATTAAAAAAAAATCATCATAGCACATAATCAGTACTATTTCACCGAGTCTTTTCTTTTACCAAATACAATAATTTTACTTCCTCAGAACAGTTAAAGATACTAAAAGTCTTTAGAAATCAGACTGTATATTCTAAAGTTAAAAATACATCCTGAAAATTTACATTTCCAGTAACATAACTTACTTCAAAAATAATATTAAAAACCAAAGATGTATTCCAATAGGTGCCACAAGCAACTAGTCTTTTCTATAAAAACAGCAGTAAGAGTGACCAACACAGTATTTTCAGCATTCATAAGTATTCCTTCGTTTCCATCCAAAGTGTATGCAGCCCTCCTTTAAAAAAAAATTGAGAATACTTCCACCTAGCTTCTTTATTGCAAAACCAAAGGAAGTTCAAAGTGTGCGTGTGTACGTCCGTATATACACACACACACAGAGCAATCCCCACTTAAAAGATGAGGGTGAATGAAGAGCAAGACTTTGTATTTATATTAATAATGCAAAATTCTTACTCTCTGAATCTCTTGCTGTGAATTTTGGTTATTGCTGAAGATGCCATTGGGCTGCCTATTCCGGAACTAGCAGGTGAACCCTGCGACACTGGGGTCATGCAGTACGGAGAATTCTGACTTGCTGGAGAAAGCGAAGTATCACTAGGCATGCTCAGTCCAGTTTCTGAAAAACAATTTTGAAACATAAAATGCAAAGACATTTCCACATAAAAGAAACAGCATCACACTTTTTATGTATCACTCACTTGCCTTTTCAAAATTGCGTTCTAAAAGCACTAACCAGTATTCTTCCCTGAAGGGGTAGTTGAGAAAGGGAAAACAAAAGGAGCACATACGCATGGGATGGGTAAATAAGCAATATTTGAATATTCATTAAAAAAATCCGAATCTTAGTTTGGGAAGTGGATAGAACAGAAGGGAAAAGCTGCCTAAATACTACAACTTCTCTCAACAGTTCTTTACTAAATGCTATCAACTGACGTGTTGGGAACATCCACTCAAGATAAATTAACAGGCTGGATGGAGATTCTGAACTTAGAACCCATAGTGCTTGAGCCTTCCACATCTGAGGGACTGACTAGACATTTTAGAAGAGGGATCCAATTTCTAATATTTCAAAATTTTAAAGTTGAAAGATAACACCAATCAATTGTGTTGCATGAAGAGAGACAAAATATTAAAATAAGCAGGTTAGTACAACTGAAGGGAGAGGGAAGAAGCACTAGAGAGATGGAAATCAACCTTCTTGAGACGCCAGCTCCTGAGACTGGTCAGCAGTCAAGCTTATATGAACCTCTTTCTGCTCATCAGATCCCAAAAGGCTATGGTCAGCTGATAAACGGCCTTTCTTCTCTTCTCTCTCTTTTAAGATAATCTAGGAACAAAACCAACAGCTATCAGCATCTGAAAATTAGAGATACCTGTAAACAAAAATGTCCTTTTGACTCAACACAAAATGAAGTTGTTTATTATGCCAGGACAGAAAATAATTTAAATTTCCTCTTTGATCACAAACAGTATTTCATTCCAGCATTTTACAGACCGTATACTCAATACTCTCATACTTCTATATAAATAGTGCTTTTAGCAACTTGTTTGAGGTACTTTCACAATAACTAAGGCTTTCCTTAACAATTCCCCGTCCCCACCCCTCTAAAAAAACACCTCATGCAAGAACACTAGTCATCTCTGTGAAGCACAACAAACTCCGTTCTATAAAAGGAAAGTGCAAAGGTAAGTAGCCATGGATATATTGGCCTTACTATGGTAACAACTTCATAACAACATAAAGGCATCGACAGCAAGGAGTTGAGAAAACTCTTCTGAAGAGGTAGCTGTGAATTTCTCTGACTTAAGTCGATCATGGATAAGTCAGGAAAAAAAAGATTGCTGGGGAGGTAAAAAAAGACAATTTTTTTTTTTTAAAAGCCAACCTTTGTACAAATATGGGTTTACCAGATTCTAACTGCCTGTATCATAAAGTGACCTCGTCAAGACACGCGGGCCGTGAGTATAGGTACCGTCACTTTTTTTTAGAAAGGCTCTCACACTTTTTTTAGGGCTAGTTTTTTTGTATTTTACCTTCTGATTTCCATACATCCTGTACTGTCTGTGTACATACCTACTTCATGTACACATATAGATACATACAATCGCTTATTTCTACATCTAGTCTATTAAAATCGTGGTTTTACTTTGAGTTCTACACCCATCTGAAAACAGGGCAGGGAGGTTTAAGGTTACCATACTACATTGCACTGCACACTGGGATTCAACATGAAAACTATGCAATTTTCCCATATGTTCTAGTGCTTATAGTTAAAAAAATCCTTGCAAGCTGTACTAAGACAGATTTGTATCACCTTCAACTAATTATAGGTTATAAAAGTTGTTTCACACACAGATCCAAAGGACAGGACATCAGGGTACCAAGAACTAGAGGCAGAAGCTCAGGACTCCCTTACCCTATGCTCATGATCACTAGTCCTCAAGTAAGAAAACATCAGGTTTTATTTTTGAAGTACAGTTGTGGGTCGAGACTCCCCAGGGTTGAGACGACATATTTACCTTTTTAAGTGCTGTAGGGCGTTTCAGTTTTGCAATCTCTCTTTCTTTTCCCCTTTTCACTTTAGGGGCAGTTGAATCCAAAGGATTAAGGCAACCCATAGATGGTTGTCCCTTTGTTAAGGACTTTCTGTTGACAGATTCTTTGGTATGAAAGGGAGCGGCACTGCCAACTAAATAGAAAAAAGATATTAGTTTCACCACAAAGACATGTCAGCTTTATTTCAACAGTGTTTTCAGAATTTCCACTGATGAATTTTCAAAGTACATTTTCCTTCCTTGGAAAAAAGTAGTTCATAATGACAGGAAAATTACGTCATCAGATATTGTTGCTTCCAGATGGTTTTAAGCTTTCTTTAACTTAGCCTCATGTTTTAGGAAGCTATGGATTCCAGGAAAGGAATTACTTAAATCCTGGTAAGGGATCTCTCTCAAATGACTAGATGTAGCTTTATTAGTAAGATGATAATATGGTAAGTTGCAAATATTTATCCAAATACTGATTTTTAGTTGTCAGTCTTGGTTAGCTGACCAGACAAAACAGATGAGAGAGTGCAGCATGTAGTTAAGTGTATCTTCTGCAAGAACGAACAAAACAAATGTTGTCTCCAATGGAAATGCCAACTATTCTTTGCTGAGCTTTGTGCATATAACCTTGCCAACTCAAATTAATGTTTGAACACGGCTGGAACTCAGAGCAGGTAAATGAAGGAACACAAGAAGGAAAATGGTAACTATGTGCATAACGGCAGACTCTAGGCTACATACTAGTGCTCCGGAATGAGATTCATGGGTTATAATAACTACAAAAAAAGAGTAAATTCTGTATTCAGCAGCAAGAATTCGAAAAAGCTGATTTAAGCACTAATAAAGAAATAGAGAACAAAAAGTGTAATTAAGCCATTGCATACATTTGTTAAAGAACTGTAACTTAATATTCTGTGCACATCTGATCTTCCTTGTTTTTGAATAGAAGAAACTACAGAAGAACTACAAGAAGGTAGAGAAAGCGATATGGATTATCGGAAAAGACATGTGTCCCCAATGGAATAACTAGATAGACCAGCACTCTTCAAACTGGAAAAGAGATAACAGATCTCTAAGATTCATAGAGAAGCGGTGCAGGGAACGGTAACTCAATCTTTTGCATTACAAAAGACATAAAAGCTAACAAAATTATGAATGAGGTACAAAAAACCCCCTGACACCCACCCCCAAAAAAATATAGAAGGAAGAGCCTCTGCACACATGTATTAAAGTTAGAATTCACTGCTATGGGACCTTATGGACAGTAAAAGGATGTGACAGAAGTTATGGATGGTTTAAGAAACAAATTTGGATTGAGAAAGCCTTGGGTCAGGGTTTCAGGCTGAACTACCGTCAGTGGAGGTGGGCAGAGCATCCTGGAGGAGTACCCTCTGTATCACAGTCATGGGTGTCCTCTCTAAGCTGCTTTCAACGGAATTCTGTAATACCTTTTGTAGATGTTTCAACGAGAATTTTGTAGTATCTTTTGTAGACGTTTGGTTTGAAGTAATACAGTTCTTTTCACATACTAGTATCAGCACTAAATTACTTCAAGACATGAATCCTGAACTGCAGATCTGTTAAGATAACTTTGCCCTCAGTTCTACACTCCACTGCATACTGCGGCACAGAGGAAGATAGCACACAGGAGAATTTTTTGAGAACTGCAAAAAACCTTCCCAGATTTTTATCATGTTTATATTCAAAAACTAAAACGCTTAAATTTATCACATTTATTTTGTGACAAAATGCATTTATCAATAGTCAAGCAGATTAGAAATACCTGTGTACGAGAGAGGCCTAGTGTTGGTGATCTGGCGAGCTTTCATTGCTTGCTGCTGCTTTTCAAGAGCTGCTAACATGTCACCCAAATCTAACTGAACAGGGGTCTTGCTCTTCTTCCCAGCTGCTTTTGATAAAGCCTCCTATAACATAAACATCACATGCTGATAAATACGAAGAACTAGTGCTGGCAAAGCATTATTTATGAAGAGATTCTCGCTATTATAAAGAGGAGCAACAGCTAAGTGATATTCCTCTTTACCAGCTACTGGGGCGGGGGGACAGGACAGAACACTACACACTTGAAGTTTTTTCTGTTCCATGCTTATCTCCGAATACTCTTGAGCTGTTGCAAGTGCTGCTGCCAAGGCCTTCTTCTTCTGACTTTTTGCACGCTTTGGTACAGAGGTTGTAATGGGAATCGGAGTTTGGACTATATTGATTGGAGAATTCTCTGGTAAGTCATCCAACTACAATTTTAAACAAAAGGCAAAAAGCCACAATTAAAGACCTTTCTCTCTAGGAGAATTTCCATAGGAAATATGGCACCCCAGAAACCAAGCGAACCACTGCCTTGGTCAGCAGTATGGCATCCCAATTAAGTACAGCTACATAACACAGGAAGTTAATAAAATGAGAAATTTATGTATATCTCGCTTCTGAAATATAAACTGTTGTATTTATCTACACGTATGCCTTCAGAAGGTTTCTGCAGTCCAATTGCTAAAGAAGGGAGCTGGATTTTTTCCCCCTTGCGAAGATTTCACGTAGGACTTTACTTTTCCAGAAAGCAGCCAAATAGGTTAAGTAGTCTGTACATACAATTCTGCAACAATGTATTTCGGTATATCTGGTATAAAAAGAGCATCTTTAAAACAACTGTTTCTACAGCAGATAAGGTTTATTTTAATTTCAGAATATACACAAACTGCACTTACTCTGAAAAATTACCACCATTACTACATATTTGCAAATTTAACGATTTTAAGAAAACTTTTCATCAGCGAACCAGTCTGGATGCAAGCCGTTTGAGGTGGAAAGTGTAACCGGGATGTAGTTTACATACTAACACAAAGAAAGCTTGATAACCTTCAAAACTGATCTTAATCTCAAAAATTCTGCTGCATCTACTGTCCACCCAAAATTTAGCACGTGAACTTCAGAAAGCACAAAACTCATGAGCAACCATCAGTGAGATAGATGGAGAAATTGGGAGTTGGACTCAATGATCCTTACGGGTCCCTTCCGACCTGGGACATTCTATGATTCCAAGTGTCTCTGACATGTACCTTACAGTTTCACTTATTAACAATCTCATCAGCAGACAAAAAACCAGCAGTCTTTTTTTAAGATTGGTTCTCTGCACCACTTATTTTAATTGGCATGCCTTTCACATCCAAAACTGGTAACACAAACACCCCAAGAACATCACAATTACCACTTTCAGTACTGTAGCAGAGATTCATAAACAATTACACAGATTAAGCGGTCTCAAGGCAACTTAACTTAAAAACGCTTTTCAAAACAAAATATTTACTTACGACTTTGGGTGAAATCTTTTGCTGGATGTTACTACTTTTGCTGCTGCCATTGTCACTATTTAGCTCTGGAAATTCATCTTCATCCTAAGCAATACACAAATTAAGAATGAAGAGAACAGAACCAAAAGTCACGTGAAAAGCATCAACTGCAATGGCTGAAGCTAAAAATGCTAACTGAATTCTGAAGTCCCACATAAGTTAGAAGGCCTTAAAAGTGACACAAATAGAAAATGATGAAAAATTGCCAAAGCATTTCTGTATCCAAACAATCTTTTTCAAAAAAAAGAACCATTTATTAACATTTTATACTAAAGAAATCCAATTAGAATTGGGGTGGAAGGGGGATAAAAATTACTGTGTTCTCCAGTTTATTTGCATCTGAACAGAGGAAGTTATTTGAAAGTTGCTTATCTAATTTGTCAATCACAGATAGTTCTAAATTCTTACACTTTCCACAACACCCAAATACAAGCCTTTATACATGCGCAGGGAAAGCATCATAAAACAATTTAGTGCACTGCATCAGTACACCTCCTAGAGTCAGATGATTTCCAACTTCTCCCTGTTGAGAACGTGACTGATTCCACACAACTCGCATCACTGTAACGTGGAAACAGTTTTCAAAGAGCACTACCTCAAAATACAGAGGTTCAGGACTCTGCTCTGTTCTGCTTGACTGGCTTGTAGTTAGTTTTTCATGTCGTTTCTGCAAATTCTGCCTTCTTTCTGAAGACGTGCTGTGGTCTCTGCATCTGAAACCAGACTGAAAATAATGAACCTGGTTGGCATTTTGCAATTTCCACTTTTCAGGATGTGTGCACATACATGTAAGGCATTCTCATGTCTACTAATTAGCAACTAGGAAAGCACAGTTTTACAGAATTAGATTTAATAAGCTGTGCTTTAATGGTTTGGTTTGGGGGGGGTGGGTTGTTTCTGCTTTATTTTTTAAAGCTGCACAAACATATTCTATTGATAATCAGATATTGCCCCCCTCAAGCCAAAGACAGTATTTCTATGCAATCATGTCTAAATTTCTAATTTAAAAAATAGGATCCTTTTGGCCAAACATGAAGAAAACCACAAGAGTTGCTGGTGACTTTACATAACTCAAACATGAATGTTGAAAAACTGCCTGTAACCGTGATCAAAACAACTTTCTCCCGCTACTTAATTGTTCTGCATGCAATTACTGCCTTTTCAACATGTGTTTCATGACAAGGCACAGTGTTCTCTAAGGACCACAGACCTCAGTCCAGTCATAAACATTCTTCTATTTATTACATAAAAGGTTGGTGGAAGCCCATGTGCAAGCCTGGTTGGCTGAAAGCAAAGCATGAGTTGAATCTGAAATCCTGGCTCCCTCACACTAATGTATTTCTCAAGAACATTTCCTACAGACCCGGTACAAATTTAGTTTCAAAGGAAAATAGTTTCTAGGACAATTCTGCCTTGAGGAACAGTTAAGTTGGCTGGAAAAACCTCATTTAAAACTGTTTGTGCCATCTTTGTTTTTAAGTATCTAAAATATTGCCAGATTTAGTCTAAACTGACTGGATGAAAGGAAATCTGGTTCTTCCTAGTCTCCCAACACCATAAATCACAAACAATGGCTTCCAAAAGCCTCTGATTTGACTACAGGTTATGAAAAGATTCAGAACCACTACAATGCTGGGTACGAGCATCAACGAGCTTCTTCATGTAATAAACCCATGGACACCAAATGAAAAGATTCAAGACAAATTAACAATTCCATCTAAAAACCTAAACAGGGCAAGCTAGCGCACATACACCTGCACATACATGAATGTGTACGAGAAAGCTCCCACTTCAAGCTCAGCTGTCCTTGTCTGCTATAACTGAATTCAAGCAAAACCTATGTTTAAAGCAAAGGCAGATGTTTCAGACTTCTCTCTGCCCCCTGCCCAATCTCCCAATAAAATCAGACTATCAAAATAAGAAAGGCCTCCTTCTCACATACTAATTACAGAAATTTTGTCTCACTTGAAGGAAGTTTCACAGAAACTATTCTGACAGTGACAGAATAGTTTCACAGAAACTATTCTATTCTTGGAGTTTTAACATAAAACAATTTAAACCCATTTATTAATAAAATAAAAATGCTAAAAATATGATATGCTAATATAAATTTGGAAAAAAGGTGTCACAGACAACAGGAGCAAGACACCGGATTCTAGTTCACCATCACATCACAATCTCTCTTTAGAAAGTTTGGGCATTTTTTTCTTCTGAAGTGTGAATGGGTCAAAAACTGAACCTTTTCCACACCCACACTGTCTTCACTTCACAAGTAACTTTATATAGGCAATGTTCTTCCTAGGTGGATACATATACAGAACAGGCTGTACAGAAAGGTTTTTTCCATATGATACAGTCCTAGCTCAAGAAACGTACAAGATAGAATTGTGCAAATGGACTTTTAGGTTGAGTTTCTACACTTTGCGTTCACTGTTTTCATTAACTGTTCTTTGTGTGTTAATTTTAGAATACATTTCAAGTTCCTTATTTTCATATCTGACAAGAAACAGAATACTTAAATGTAGAACCATTAACAACATACCTGTGAACTATTTCTTTGCTCAGCTTGTCTTCCACCTCTAGAAAAAGTCTGAGTCTTTTCAGTCCAAGGTTTTTTTTGAGTTGCCTGGGAATTTACATTAGTCCAACTTATACCAGCTGAAAAAGAAGTTCCATCTATGAAAAAATGAATCAGTATGACAGAATGCATCATACTAATAAACATGCCACCAGAGCCAGGAACACAATTTTGACACAAAAAGTTCTCTGAGAAAGTCTAATTCTCCTCTGACAACTATTTTTAGACATCAGCGGGATTGCCCTTATGGGAGAGTCAGGTGACAGACATTCAAATTGTCAGAAACCGATCACCAGGAAGCAGTCAGAGAAAGGAAAACTCAGTTTTGCATCCATACCAACTTCGGTCAAGTCATAAATAATAGCCTCTAGTGTTACCCAGTACTACCAGATTAAAGTATTTGCTCGTGTTACAGTACTTCTCTAAAGCTTCTAAAAAGTAGCAGCACTTCTCGAATAGGGAATGAGAACTGTTTGGCTTTATTACCACTCAGGTATGAACTGAGTCCAACAGGGTAAGGAAGCTTGAGGATAAAATACAACAGAAGTACAGCTTTGTCTGAATGCTTCCACCGGAGTCTCTGGCTTTTTTAATCCTTCAAAGAAAGGCATCTGATGTAAAATCATTACAGATATCTACTTATACACTTGTTCATTCAACCAGTGATGGGGGTCTTGGTGGAGGAGCTGGGAATCACGGTAAAGATCTATCTTCAGTCAGACCTATCGGATCAGTTAAGAGTAGCATACTGGAAGTAGACTGAGAGGTGGTTCCTACAAAATGTAAAGCAAAAATACAGAAGGGTGGCTCAGCCAAATTTTAAGAGAATGCTTACTTGTATTTATTGATGGTTCTACAACCTGAAAAGGAAAATACAAAGTTTTTAGTAATTTTTATTAGTCTGTAGGATACAAATAAGTTAAATTATTCGGTCATGTTTACATACATTCATTGCACAAGAATCTGTATTTCTGGAAGTCATAGCCGCAGCCTGGTTATTGCCATGCTTAGGACTACAATAGCCACTGTCACTGTCAATGTCTGCTTCACTTGCACCCTGTTCACTAGAGGACTCTGCAGCAGGGTGAGAAGTTCTTCTACGCCTGCCTTTTGATTTCCAAAGCATTGCAGAGGTGCTCTCAGAAAGTGACTTATTAGCTATATCTGAAGGAAAGTCTGCAAGAAACAAGAAAAATAATTACTTTTGCAGAAATTAAAATATATGAAAAACCCACACATCATAAAAACAAATGGAAAAAGCCAAAGTCTTGCACATGACAACACTTCCATTTTAATAAAATTAAAAGCAGCACTGAATTTAAACAAACTATTATTAGTAGTAGTAGTTGGAACTAGACATAAAGTCCTTCAAGAGGAGTCTGGTTTTGACAGTGGCAAAGTCTCTGCAGGAGTACCATACCATTGCAATGTTAAAATGTGACAGACCGAGTTGGTCTCTGCAACCATCAGCATCTTCATTATCTTTTTGATCTGCAAAGCTTTCACTTAAAAGCCACATCTAAACCAGGTCCACCTAATTTTAGGAAAGATGGTGACTGACATGTAATTCTAGTTATTTTGTACACACAGAACACAAGAAAAAATTTACCTGTTTGCTGTGATGCATCAACCAACAAAACAATCTTTGATCTGTTCTCAGGACCTGATGAACTCGTCTCCTTTTGAGTGGCAACGTTTTTCACTGGAGGACGTTTAGTTTTTATGTGCGTCTGTAACTGCTGTTGCTGTTTTAAAAGATTAGCCACACATACACATAAATCATATGATTTGACTTCACAGCTGAAATTAAACAAAGCAATTGAAAGTTCTAATGCTCTCCACAGAAGTCACGTGTTTAAAGACAAGAGGTTAAGGGAAATATTCATTAAAATATTTTATTTCTTAACCTCTCTGCAGTATTTCCTATGTGAACTGTTTGCTATCATGTGGAAGCATAAGCAAAAAAAGCAAAGAAAGTACAGGCATACCTCCTCTGTTCTCTAATGAAGTAATTCTAAGCTCAGACCAAACCAGCAGAGAGGCAGAGGAGGAGAGTTTCCCATATTATACTTGCAGGCTGTATAAACTCACCAGGTATTTTACCACAAAATATCTCTGTAGACAGACTTTTGATACTGTCCGCTTAAGACATTTTCTGCCCACCTCTCCTTCCGCTGACATACCTGTTTTTGCTCAAATGAGATGCATGCCTCCTGTGGAAAGGTATTTGCTTTATAGAGTTCTACTTATCCTATTAAAAATCAAACTTACTTTTTGTACGACTGGTCCCCTGTTACTGCTTCTGCTCCGCTGACCGGATAACGGAAAGACCTGGCCTGATGGGCTGGGACGCTCAGTGCATTCTGTAGCAACTGCAGTTACAGCATTTGCTGTTTGAAAGGGTGCAGAATAGGGGGTAGGGACAGGGTGC
>NW_010416097.1:7447-9955 GCF_000710305.1 Buceros rhinoceros silvestris | reverse complement strand
AGGGAAAGGGTGATAGAAACCCATGACCTGAGAACATGGTGCTGGCATCAGCTGGTAGTATGTGTATTCTGTAGAAACAGGTGGTTGTGCAGATATTATAGGATAAGCAAGGTATGGTCCTGCAGGATTTGGGTTGGGTTGCTGCCATCTGATGTCATTGTTGTATAATGGAAACTGTCTGTAAAAATCAAAAGGAAAGACAACTGCTCAGTAAGTTCTTCCCTCTCAAGGGAATTCAGACCTCTAACAGCCCTTAAAAAAAACAAAACAAACTCAAACAAATTAACAACAACTCATTTGTTTAATGAGCTCCTACGAGTTAATAACTGAACTTAAACTTATTAGAACTTTAGAGATGCCAACTACATGATTCAGAAGCTCACATTACGTTCAAGTGCAAAATACATCTTTGCTGATCTTGCATTTGTATTAAATTTCTAATACTAAACATAGAAATAAAATGTAGGCATTTCCTCGGCAAGCACCTCTGACCCATTAAAATGCCATTGTTTCAGAAAACACACGTAACCTAAGCAGATACCCAAGCTTACACTAAGTAAGCTAGCAGACACATCAAAACGGCAACATTCATTAACTAACTCAGGGCCAAGTACTCAAGTATATTAAGTTGCCAGCTCACCCTTCTTCAAAATATGCAAATGTAGATCTTAAGAAGTACACATGAAAACAAGTATTTACAAACAGTACTGAGGCCAAATGTGGAGACGACTTCTGTGTCTGTTCGTGATACAGCATACTACAAGACCACCCCCTTGGAAACCATGAACCCAATTCTCTTTCTCTTCAAAACCGCAAGAGACCAGGAGACCATCTACAGAGAAAATGCAGATGCCTAAATATTAGAGAAAGAGAATAGGAAAATATTCAATATAAATTTATGGATTTGCAGCAGGCAGCTGCTGAAGGATTGTTTTTGTTCTTACCCATGCAAGTGCAGTAGCACTAAAGTGCTGTCCTAAACAATCTTTTGGTACCTTTTCCAAAACCAAACATCAATTATTTATAGTTTCAGTACAAAATAATCAACACCGAAGCTGTGCATTCAGTGAACACCACATTTGGGCTAGAATAAAGAGTTCCTAAACTTCATGTGCTGTTACTAGTTAGGCAAAGAAAAGTGAATAGAGCTACACTCAATACAAGTGTCAGCTGCATATTGTTTTGCCATGGCAGGATCCAAGTTAGACACCTAGAGCCTTACTTCAGCACCAGACATTCAGACACAGACGTGCTTTGTGAGGGATTTGTACCAGAGCCCTGCAGCCAGGCAAAGAAAAGCAGCAAAGAATAGGAACAGAGAAAAGCTGAAGAAAGGAAGTACTTAGAAGAAACTGGGGACAGAGAAACTTCTCCCTCACCCATGAAGAGTCAGAAGATTAAACATGCTGAACAAAGCGAACATACAGCAAACAGTCACTGACTCCTCTCAAGCCTACCGAAAGTTTAAACTCATTTCAAAATAGATCATCTTCCATGAAGACCACACCCCATTTATTACCTATTGGACTGGTTTTCCTGTACAAATGGATAACAAGTGATCAGGTAGCTAGGGATAGGAGTCGGTTCCATGCCATTCATTCCTCCACTGTCGTTAGGAAGCGCCATTGGGATCATTAGTGTTTCTGGACCCTTCTTCTGAGGAATAAATGGTTCTACTTCAGCTGACAGCTTGACATTCTTAAGAACGAGAAAAGAGACAATGTCTTTGTTACATACAATCATAAATTGTTTGGGAAAATTTAGATTCATAAAGTTGTATGGTAATTACCACAAATAGCAGGGAAATGGATGACAAGATTAGAGGATTTCTGCAGTAAACAGAAAGCATTGGAAAACAGTTGGCAAGCGTTTGTTACACTCTTCCAATCAACACAGGGTATAATACAGATCGTCAACACTTAGCATTTGTATTAACCTTTACATTCTCAAAGTGCAATACGAACACCAATTAATTTAAAAGGGACTGAAGTTCAGATCTTGCAGAGGATATACCAGTCTGAGCACAGAAAGAAATCAAATTAGCACTGTAAGTGGAGCACAGTTGTGTGGGCTTTCATAAGTGAAACCAACATATGGAAGATGTAGTAATGCCTAGCCTGCTGTACAAAACCGACCATGTTCCTAGACGATTCTAAGAAAGATTTTTCAGCAGTAAAGCATAGGTTTACTGCTAAAATAGATGGTGTATCACAGAAGAACTCTCCACACACATTCCATCTGCACAATTTTAACAAGAATGATTAATACCATCTTCATGGTAAAATTTAAAGACTGCTTAGAAGTACGTTTTAAACTGTGCTTTCAAAGAAAAGTATCTCTCCTGATCCTCACATTACTGATACTTCAATACTTAACACTGGTTTTACCCACACTTTCAGTTTTATATCGAATAGCTGGATCTTACACTTAAACAACAAAAAATGCTCTATTCAAAAAGACAACTGGAGATCC
The DNA here is from genome assembly GCF_000710305.1 of Buceros rhinoceros silvestris. NCBI lineage: Eukaryota > Metazoa > Chordata > Aves > Bucerotiformes > Bucerotidae > Buceros > Buceros rhinoceros. Next base: position 7,483 of record NW_010416097.1, on the reverse strand, counting down.
AAATTACCCTCAAATTCCATATTCCATTATATTCAG
>NW_010416097.1:0-7311 GCF_000710305.1 Buceros rhinoceros silvestris | reverse complement strand
CCTTTTTGTACCAAGGTTTCAGCTTAATTATACTTGTCTCACCTTAGTGTCTCATAGAACACCAACTTCCAAGAAGATTCTCTCTAAAACAGGCATGACTCCAGAGACTACCTTCCATTTGTCTAAGAAAGAACTCCAAAGACAATGCATAACCTGTACAAGTACCTCCACTCACTTTACAAAAAGGAGAGCCTGAAGGTTTGATGTGCTGAGGAGAGCATTATATTCTCACCACTACCTGGAGAACACCCACATGAGCAGAAACAGTTAGTTAGACAATGAGAGCTCTGAAAACAGCATAGCAAGTAGCTCCACATCTACCACACACTTCTCAGCCCATGTCCTCACTCTGTGTCAAACCCACAAGCCATCCAGAGACAGGCTTACTGTACATTATCTGAATCTATAAGCCTGTTTAGAAAGACTCCAAAATTAATTTTTTTAATAAAATCCTGTATTTGTTTAGCAGCATAGGGGTGGTGGAGATGGGAGGGGCAAGTCCAAAAATGTTTTGAAAACATTGTCCCAGTCAGTAAAACCTACTTTTACTTGATGAGTAGGTACTGTAATGTATCAGACTGAGCTAGGAAAAGTGAGGTCAAGACCCACTCATGCAGAGTATTGGATCTCTGTTTAGTTAGTCTGACACACTTACATACAAGAATATTTAACTACTGAGCAAAAGGCAGAATCATCATTAAGTAAATTAAGACCATGAGTTACACCATAATTCACCAAACAAGTTGAAAACCAACTAGTATTTAAGTACTGTCATGCACTCTTAGAAAGAGGACAGGAAAAAAAACCAACATAGTTGAGACTGTAAAAGCTCCCTAACTTTCATGTAAGTATTATATTCACTATGAAATAATCTTACCTACCAGTGACTGATGCATTATATTTTTATAATACAGAAGTATTTTCAATATATTAGCTTTGTAATATAAGAATTCCCTCCCAATTTTAAAAATTAAACTGAAAATTTTGCTCAATGCATTCTCTGACTCCAAATATGACACTGAAACCATGTAGTTGTGAAAACAGTCATTCTTTAACAGCTTTTCCAACAAAAAGTGTTATTATAAAGCACCTGCCTCTGTTTTTATTTTTACCCTTCCATTATCCTACTTCCTAAGTCATACTACTTTCATGAGATTTTTATGCAGTATTAGCTCAAATTTCACCATTAGCCATTTCCTGTAAACACCAGTTCATCAAATAATTTCTATTTAAACATCACTCACTTTTTCCAAATACCATGCACCTCACTAAAATGAACTTCATAAACACAGGAGGAAGCTTTCTAAGTGAAATAGTGTTCAGGATAGGAGACTGCTGCCTGCAGGATGTCTGTAAGTATTAACCCGAGATCTAAGTTACATCCTTAACGACCGATGGTAGGACATCCTGCAAGCCACAAGGACCAAGGCCAAAGCTTGTTTATAACTGAAGTGAGAATTTAAAAAATTACACAAAATGGGGGGAAAAGGCAAAATCAGGAAGTATAGAGTCCATGATTATTTTTAACCACTTCACCTTTGGACGTGTTAAAGTGTGCAGGGAAAAGCAGAAATGTCCCTTCCAACAAAACGAGTCTCCGGTTTGGTATGCTTATTTAGCAAGAACCTCAGTCACTTACAGGCAAAACTGTAGTGTAAGAGACCTGAAGCTTTTGCAGCAAAAGAGAAAAACAAACCATCTAAAAAAATTAAAACGATAAAAGTGGAACTAGAGTGGCAGGGGGGAAGAGCATGTCCTACCACGTGACAAGATACATTACCCTTTTAAAAAAAAGTGGTTATTAATGACTGTCCGGAAAATGCTTATGGCTATAAGCACCAATACAGAAGTATCACCACCTGCTGTGCAAAAAGGTCTGTATGACAGTGGAACAAGCACCTTAATACTAACTAAAGGCATTTCTTGACCATTAGGTAGTAGGTGAACATTCCTTCCTTCTACTTAACTCTCTTTCAACTCCTGAAGTTACATTCAGGGGAAAAAACTGTGGTGCAGCAGCAGCACTGAACTTGTGCATCACAAACCAGACACCCTGCTCTACCCTCTCTGACCTCAGGCACATCTCTCAGCTGCTGAGTGACTCCCCTACCCCCTGCAAAACTCCAAAGCACAATCCTTAACACACAGCACCACAAGAATAAACACTTTCCATTTAAAAAAAAAACAACTGTCAAGTGCTTACGTACAGTGATCACATAGTAAATAACAGTAATACCAACACTGAATTTTGTCCCTGAAGACTAAGAGGGTTTTCACACCATTTCAAGATTGCCCTGCAAATACATTTGCTTAAGAACAGGTTCACTTGTGGGCTGGCCTACAAAGCTACATGGCATAAATATTAGAGGACCACACCAAGGCCGTCTCATCCATAGAAAATTCAACAGTAAAAACAGGGTAAGTGTTTTACAAATATGGTATTCTTAACGAAGCACTTAACTTTCAAACTATTGCTCATCTGGTGGTCACTATCTCCCAGCAACACACATCAAACGAACTTTAGCCAAAACACAAGTTATAAACCACTTACTGGCTCAGAAAATAGTCAAAACATTTGTGACTGAGGTTGGGACAAGACTCCCTGTTTTAAAGGTCTCTGTCTGGCTGTCTGCTCTCTCCCTATGTCATTTTGGAAGAACTACGTGGAAGTAAGAAAAAAAAAAATCATTCCTTAGTGGCGAATCACTTGCAGAATGCTCTCATTACAATGATTTTTGTGATACTGTATTATATCATCATTCATTATTAGTATCCAGGGAGAACAAATGGATTGACAAGTGCAGGTGAACAGAACTAAGAGGACTGAGCATGTCACTGGTTTGTAACCACAAGCAAACAAAAAGAATTAGACAGGAAAGATCTGTCACATACTCAAGAATTTGGGGGGAAGGCTCCTAGCACTTTTGCTGATCCTTACAACAGAACACTTGTGATACTTATTTATGCTCTAATTGCTCTCACAGTATTTATTTGGTATTTACTCTAGCCTGTATCCAATAAAAAATTAGCACTTTGCCAGCAACATCAGTAAACATAGGGTCAGACCCTAAACAGTTAGCAGGAAGTAATGTATGTTTTTGATCAGGCAATCTAAAGGCAAACACTGCAAATCCTGCAAGACCAAACTTAATTTTGCAGTGCAACTTTCTCATGTTAATTCAGCCTTTCACATCACAAAGCTAAATAAAGCTTTATTGAAATTAACCTTTGATATCCAAACTCAATTCTAAATATAAATTTAAATCATGCTGAAATAACAGTTTTTCAATCAGTTGCCTATTAACAGAAGCGCATCCCTTCAAAAGAAACCAAGATTTAAACAGAAGAGTCTTTTGTAGATACCCCTAGTTTCAATTTACAAAACATTTCTCAGTAACTCATTACATATTTCAGCCTAACAATTACAACTCTTTCAAGACAGCATATAGACTGAAGCAACCCTTTGTTTCCTATATAAAAGCTACTGTAGTCATCAACAGCTGCAAAGACAGAAGATGACACAAGCAGGAACAGAATGGTAAACTTTGTCCTATAGTTATAGCACTGTATGTTTAATCTTCGAAAAGTTTTTGTTCATTGTAGCTTAATGCCATTCAGCATTTTCCATTAAATAGGATCTCTGTCAGCTTGCTCTCTTGGAAGAGAACACTTGGATTATCAATCTTACCATTTACGGGTGAGAAAATAGACACAGATGCCACATTTCAGAGGGCTGTAATAAAATCAGCTGTTTTACCGTCTCAAAGTCTGGAAACAAGAAGTCTCATCAAAAAATCTAAGATAAAAAACACAGCTCAAATAACTTTAAGAAAAAACCAATCCTGCTTCTGAATTTTGGATTTCACAATTTAGAGTTCATTTTAATAGTAAGACAGGTCACATTTCATCTATTTTAAGAGAAACTTTGCAAATATGGAAGCCATTGTTTCTATAATTAGTTGCTTCTAAGTGGTAGATACTTGAGGAATGGTAAGTATGCAGTCCAACTGGAAACTCCAGCAGCAGACCATTTCACAAAGCACAAAATTTAATCCTCCCTATTTAGATTAAACATAGTAATTCCAAAGCAACACTCAGAGCGAACACTCTATTAAGTTAGTCTTTCCCTTTTCCCTCAGCTCCTAAGGGAACCATGCATAATTCCCTTCCCTTTCACAGAAGAAAGTACCATGCTCAGACTACAACAAAGCAAAGTATTAAAATTTTTACCTATGTGTAGAAAATGTGCAAGTGGTACAACATGACAAGTTGGCATGTTTAAACTAAAACCCAAAATATTCTAGGGGAAAAAAATGGGGAAAAATAAAATCTAATATTTACATTTTACAAAGCCTATCCAAAGAGCCAATGTAACTCTCCTCACTCACCTAGTTTACAGCACTTAGCAGTTCTACAAACTTCTAAATTCACACTGTCAATGTGAAGTAGTAGTATCTGTAGCCTATGCACTAGAAGTATTAATATAAACCATTCATATAAACCAGCTTCCCCATCTCCACAAACAAGTCAACGATAAATAAATTTGAGATCAAGAAGTTAAGTTCATATATCATATCACTAAGATTTAAATTCACTGAAGAACATATTCTATAATAACATAATACAGAACTCACAAAACCCAAATGCTTCTGCACTTCTAAGGCTCAAGAGAAAGTAACGTGCAAAATGCACAGCACAGGAAAACTGACCTTTTCCAGTTTGCCTCAGCTGAAAACTCCGTCATGGGTAAGAAACACTGAAGGAAATTGGATATGGTAAAGAGCATAAAACACTGATCTAGATCTACTTCTGTGGCAAGCATATTATCAAGCCAACTGTTGAAGAGTCAGAGATAGAGGCAAGCAGAACAGGCTGTCTTTAAGCAGTACTAATACAAAACACAGGTCACTGATTTTGCAACTTCACCTGATTTCTCAACTACACTAATGGAACCACATGTCTTGCCCTGTGATTAAGATATATGCATAACACCTAGAAAAACCAAAGCACAGCAGTACCCTTGAGAAGTTGTTTCTCTTTAGTCTTCCACCACCATCAGCTTCAGTAGAAGAGTGCCAGAGGTCACAGGCTGAGCTTTCTCTCTTGTAGGATTTTCCTACACTAACCTGCTGAAGCCCATACTCTTGTTAACGGAAGCAGTTTCAGTTCTGGCATAGACAGAAGTAAACTTCCACACCCACTACAAAAACTCCAACATGTTCTATCATAAAATAATTATTGTTAAAGAGCTTCACTATGGTTTTTTCTAAGTCAGCTTCCAAAAAACCACTCAACATACTATAACAAGCAAAGTCATACCAGAATTTAAGTAACAGAAACCTGAAGGGCAATCTACAAGGAACATTTTTGTCGTTTATATGTCCAGATGTTCTTTGTGCATGACATCTCGTACTGAGCCAACACCACAAAACTCTTGTTCAAATACATTCTCCATCAAAAGCATTTGTGATACCTCTTTACTCTTAAATATTATAAAGATAGCGTAATATTGCTACTCCCTCTTATCCTAATTTCACATTAGTTATTCCTATCAGCACGTACAGTTACCATACTGTGGCCGAGAGCGCATTCTGGGGGAAAGGGAAGAAGAGGTTAAGTACTGCTAACACACATCTGCATGCTTTAATATTAATTTATCAGATGCCATTCAAGACAGATGGAGAAACAAACACAAATGAAAGAAAAGATGGAACAGCACCCAAACCTGATGCAACCTTACCAAACACTTACATTGGAAACAGAGATTACATTCAATTCTTACAGCACAAAAGGCTCAAACCCAAAGCATTTAGGGAGAATCAAGATGCTACTGTATAATGAGAAGACAAAAGCAATGAGATATTTGAATCATTTTAGAACCTCATCAGGTACCAATTATCTGTTTGCTTAGAAGCCTTACTAGTGGATAAGGAACCAAGAGGACTACAGACACTGCAAACAGAATAAACAAGAGGATTCCTGCTTCAAGGAGCTTAACCGCTCCTCCAAGTTGAAATATTGTACTTCACTAAGATAATCACACAGAGTCAACACCTGACACTGTGAAAAACACAACGATTCTCAGTTTTCATGAGCTATTTCCAACAAATAAAAAGAGAATGGTTTGATAAGGGCATGTGTTTGAACCTTTCCTAAGAAAGAGCTCGAGCAACAAGTAATAAATATTTCACAAGTGTACTGCAGTGCTAATTACAGATGAGCCAAGGGCAAGGGGGAGCCCCCGCCAAAACCCAAGATTTTAAAGCAAAAAGTACAAGAGATTAGATTTAACATTTTTACAGCTTAAGGACAGTTTTTCTACATGAAGGCAAATAAGAAAGCATGGAAAAAGTGAACTTTAAATCATTATCACACAAGAAAGCCTAGTAAGAAAGAGAGTGGGAGCCATACTATAACAAGACACATTGCTTACTAACTTCCTTAGATATATGCACAAAGGAAAAAGCAATATATCTTTAGAGTGCATTATTATTACCATCTACTTTGCTATAGAAACCTGTGCTATTTTATTGATTAGCCCTACTATTAGAACCCCCAGAGAGGCCAAAGCTGAAAACTACAAAAAAGCAAGAATTAATGAATTTTCCAGACATTCTTCTGAAACAGAAGAATGTTTGTAAGTAAGATCAGGTTGTTATGGATAGTAACACTCCTTTCAGACGTATCTTCTAGAACTGCCTCCTGACGATGAAACATCTTATTGCACGTATGTAACAAGTCATATGAACTCTTAAGTCCCAGCCCAAGCTTCTTCATACCTACAGTTTGAAAGGTCTTAAGAATTATGCAAATTGATTACCTTGACAAAGCCAAACTAAATATTAAAGAAAAATAACACCAAACAACCTGTGAGCTATAAGCAACTCCTTCCCACTCAGCTAACCAGCTGAGACAATCAGCCATGTCCTAACACTGTAAACTTCAGGTTGAAGCTGGTATTTACGGTATTTCAACATGAGCGACACGTGTCTCACACTGCGAAGTTCTCAAGAAACCTGTGGAAGTCCCTTCTAGTAACCAAGTAGGCTGAAATTAGATGTCACTAACTGCAATTACTCTCTAAGCGTGAAACAATGCCTGAAGAAACGGGACAGATAAGACCAAAACGGAGCTTTTGGTCTTTGCGAACACCAAGTGGAGAAGCTCACGGCTTTCCAGATCGCGCAGGCAGACCCAGCCCAGGCTCTGCCCGGGATGGGGCGGGCACGGCCTGACGCCTCTCGCAGGAGGCCAGCGCCCCGCTCCCGACCCCGCAGAGGGGACGGCGCCCGCGTTACCAACCCGGCAAAC
>NW_010416096.1:8144-9041 GCF_000710305.1 Buceros rhinoceros silvestris | reverse complement strand
GCCACCTCAAGGGGGTCACACTGCCAGTGCGGGGTCCCCCAGGGTACTTGCCTGCCAGTGTGCCCGGGCGGGAGGGAGGAGAACATCACCCCCATGCTCCTGGCTGTCCGGGGGTTGAATGCGACCAGGCGGAACGCAGGGTTTCCACAGGACTCGCTCTCTTTGGCGTGTGGGTGACTTAGAACAACAAACAGCAGGCCCTGGTGCACAGAGGAAAGATACAGCACTAAAAACAACAGCCAGAGGGGAAAACACCCAACGACTTTCCCCAAAAGATCAATGGCCCCACTCTCGCTATAATCAAAGCCCCGGGGGAAGTGATGCATTTTCACCCAGCAACACGGAAATGGTTTCCTTTCCTTATCGCTGCAGATAACACCCAGAGCAGCTGCAGCCTGATAAGGGCTGATGCAAAAGAGCAGAGTGACAGCTCGTGACCCTGTGGATTTCTGCACTTATCTTTCTGCCTGGAAGAGCTAAACTTGCTGCAGGATGAGGGGACATCTACAGTACAATTTCCGGGCCTCATTTTAATCCCCAGGAGCTTAAAATTCAACGGGAGTTCCACGCAGAGCACCTCTGCTGAGAGCAGCGGCTGGCAGAGCAATCCACAGGGACGGATTCTCTGAGAAGTCTCTGACGAGTCTGACTCAAACCCTCGTTATCAGACACGACATTCTTGTCCCACTGGAAACAATCGAATCCTTGATAAACCACAACCCCCATCGGGAATCGCAGCACAGGTGGGAGTGGCTGGGAAGGACTTGCTAGGATGGATCCTGGCTGTCAGGAGCTTGTATCCTCGGGGTGTCTGTAAAGAACAGCCGCTTCCCGCTGGTTTTCACACCACGTGCCACCACCACCACGCTGGCAGCCACCCGCTGTGAAACGGGGCTT
>NW_010416096.1:4821-7998 GCF_000710305.1 Buceros rhinoceros silvestris | reverse complement strand
GAGATGCTGCGGCCTGGGAGCACCCGTGGACGAATGAAACGCATCTGCAGAAAGCAACGGGCTCGAGGTAGCCACTGTGGCTTATTCCCCATAGTTAACCCATTTGTCTCCGAGATATCTTTGGAGTATCTGAGCAGAGCTGGTATTTAACCCCTCTAGAAACCCCCGTCCTCCATGTCCCCACACGGTTGGTCAGCGCAGCCCACGCGTTAGCTGTGGCTCAGGTACCTACAGAGTCGGAGTAGGCTCGGTGGCAGACGGAGGCCGGGTAGGAATAACCAACGTGCATCTTCCTCAGGAGCTGGCCTGTCCTCAGATTCCTGCAGCAGGGAAACACAGGGTCTGGCTGCGTTTCCCTCCTCCACCTCTATTTTCTACCCACAGGAACACTGCTACACGAGGCAGGTGCAGCCTGGGTTCCGTATACACCGAACCAAGACAAGAAGCCATGGAAGAGATGTCACGGACACGATGCAAAAGCGAGAGGAATTTCAGCAGCACGGTTCGTTCCCCGTCCACCCGACTGCACCGCAGCCAGAGTCAGACTGACCGTTACAGCCTCGCAGGCAGACCCGCTCCCAGCCCCCCCCTGCACACAGCAACTGAGCAGCCACTGCCACGGAACCCATCCCTGCGGAGGGAGCACTGACCAAACGACGACGCTGTTCAGGGCGGTGGTGCCAACCAGGGCGTCCCTCATCCCTTCGACTTCAGCGAAAGCGAGAACGCTTTCTTCAGGAGGCATCAGCGTCTGTCTGTCCTTGCTCCTGAGCAGCAGACGAGCAGGTGAGAGAAGGCAGCAGCCCCAGCGATGTGTTCTGTACTCAGCACAGCTCCAGGAGGAGGAAGCTGACACTTTTCTACGTGTTCCCTCACTTCTCCACCACCTGCCACTCCAGGACGCCCCAAAGCCAGCGGACTCACCCTCCTGTCTCTGAAAGCCACATGACTTCCACCTGCTGCTCCTGCAGGGCCCTGCTGCTGCTGACCAGCCTCCTGTCCTTCAGCCCAAGGACAGCTTCTATCGTCCCCGTTTTCACCAGCAACTGCCTGAACGAGCCGTGCTCAGAAGAGCAAAGCAGGAGCCTAAATGAAGGGAAAAGCACGGCTGACGACAGAAGCATGGTTCCACATGGTTCCATGTCCACGGCACATAGAAACAACCCACATTTAACAGCCTATCACCCGGAGGGGCCAACAGCCAGGATTTATAGTCGGGTTTTAGAAATCCCTTCCGTATTTTCTAACTGTTAGAGCAACTGAGAAAGTGACCCACAGAAAGAGGTAATTTTGACCACTACAGGAGAAGAGAGTTAAGCTGCAGCTCTTCGGGGTGTAAGGCACCAGGAAGGAATCAGTACAAAACCTTATTTCTGTGATCTCCAGCTCTCCCAGGGCGATACACACGAGGTTGCACGTGTCTGGCAGAGGAACGAGCTGGATTACAGGGACCTAGGACAGCAAAGCAGGAATTCAGCATCACCCTTTCAGCATCACCCATTCACCCTTTGACATTATTCCCATTTTCTGGAGCGTTTCATTAAAATGATAATGGAGCAGAACTGATTTTCAGATCCTGCTGGGGAAGCACACTTGGAGCTGAACCTTCCACTGTCCACCTATGTAGACAAGCCCTGTGGATACGAGAGACAAAAGGTGTCTCCAGGGAGCATCAGGGGAAAGAGCATAGGCCAGTGGTGCAGCCACCGGTCAGTGGGTCAGTACCAAATCCCAGCAGCTAATTCCACGGGGCCATACAAGCTCCTGGCCTTCTCCGTGCACGGTGCAAACCACTCTCCTCTGCTGCCTGATGGAACGGCAAATTTATGCCACCTAAAGAACTCTCCTTGCACCCAGGACTGCTCCTCCCCTCTTGGGACTGACACACAGGACAACGGAGTTGCCCCAAACCCTGGAAATAAAGGTTGTGTGGTACCTCTCCGAGCTGCCAAGTGTGGGCCTTTCCCCAGAGGTCAGGGGCCAGCGGCTTCCACAGGGAGACGGAGCTCTCGCAGGCGGTCACCACGCACAGCTCTCTGCCGCCCGCTGCGTCCCACCACACCGTGCTCACGTCGACGGCGCAGGAACTCGAACAGTCCTGCCCAAAACAGAACGGCGCTGGTTTTCTTCTGACACTCGTGGATATCTAACCTGGAGGTTCAGCTGGAGAAATGCTTGACTTCCAGTCTCAAGTTCTTGTCACACGGAAACTTAACGCTTAGGATGTTTGAGTAAAGTGTCAGCAAAGCACTGAGGAAAATGAGCCTGGTGGGCTTCACCCTTAGAGCAGCCAGTATCTGGGCTCACTGCACAAAAACCCCTTGGCATATGAGAGGACAGGGCCCGGGCAGAGCCCAGAGCCGGGACAGGACCGGGGCTGCCACGGCGCTGCCACGGCAAAGCCCCAGTGCCACCTACCTGCAGTCAGGCCCTTGCTTCCCGTGTGGCACAAACGGCACTTGTAGCCAAGGCGAGTTTACCACTGGACAGAGCAAGGGCCTTCCCTTCTTCTCGTGAAAAGGTTTTCAGCCTCGGCCACAGCACTGCTGGACCAGCACTGCTGGTTAGCACTCACGCTAACCCCGGCCGGCTGCTGGACAAGAGCTTTGCTCTTTGGATTGGGGACACTGGAGGTGACCCAGCCTGGCAGACTCAACAGGCTTCCCCACAGATGTTGCTCCCTCACCTGCCAGACTTCCTCCACCCGTGGCGGGACAGAGGACAGCAAGGGGACACTGCTGCAGGGCAGGAGCCTGTGGCTCCGCTGTGCAAAGACCTGGGCAAGGCTTGCCTTGGCCATGGCACATGCAATCAAGGCTGCATTCCCGGAGGGTGTGAACATCCTCACGTGTACGTGGCAGCGCCGTGGCCCCCCCGAATCTGCTGCTTACTGGGTTAGTTAGTGCCGAAATGGTGACAGGGGCCACAGGAGCCACAGGGCAGGCAACAGGGGTACGAGGGCCGGATCATTTTTCCCAGGGCTGAAGAGAACAGCAGTGGGTCTCTTTGTGAAGACATTTGCATGTGTTTAGGTGTTCACCATTCAGGAACAAACACTGAAATCCTTCGTCAGCTGAAGGAGACAGCCAGCAGCCTGAGCTGGCAGCAGCTGCACCAGGCCGAGCTGCCCAGGTCAGTCCCAATCTGTTTCGTTCACCAGCCAGCCAGACTTCTCCT
>NW_010416096.1:3054-4782 GCF_000710305.1 Buceros rhinoceros silvestris | reverse complement strand
CAGGCCGAGCTGCCCAGGTAAGTCACAATCTGTTTAGTTCACCAGCCAGCCAGACTTCTCATTGTGTTTTTGTTAGACTCGGTGTTAAGGAGCTGCTGCCGGCTCAGTGAGCCGTCACCCGGCGCCACCCCACCTTGAGCTGGGACACCAGCTGCAGGCTCTCTTCTGTTGGGCCATCGAGCGGTGCTGGAGCCGGCTGTTCTGCTACATCTTTTTTCTGCACAGACAAGCAAAGCATGAGGAGAATTCAGCCTTAAAATTACATTGAGCACCTGCAAGAGCAAGGCAGAAGCGTGAATTCACGCTGCAGGCCGTTGCTGGAGAGCTGTGGTGGGAGCACCTCTCTCTGTACTCTTGTCTTACAAAAACAAGAAACCCAGACAGGTTATTTCCTGGTTTCACCCGAAAACGGTCTTTGAGTGGCACTTTGCATCTCTTAGCCTTCAGAGATGAGTCATTCTCCCAGTGTCCACCCTGCAGGTGAGACATTTCACCTCCTTTACCAAACTCCCTTAAGCCAGACCAGCACTATGGGGGTACCAGGGACTTTCATGTGCACGTTTCAAACACGCCTCCCGTAGCAACCCTCATTTCTAGGTCATCGAGCAGGATTTTAAATGGACTGTCCTTGTGGTCAAATGACTTCAGGCCACAGATGAACACCAACCACTGACTAAGACAGCTAGAGGACAGCGCGCAGGGTGAGCCTGCAGACAGGCCCTTCCCCTGAAGTTAGGCGAGACTCCCAAAGGGGGATTTGCCCCCACACCCCCGGCTTAGTGCCCTTGGCAGACAAGGCAGCTTTTACCTGTTCAGGAGCCGCTTTGCAGGACGTCTGCTGCTCCTCCAGAGCCGCAGCCTCACCAGACTGACTGTGGGGACCCCTTTCAGCCCCTAAAGGAACCGCTGTACCTTGTTCCTCTTTTCCACCCGATCCTGCCCTAGAGCTGTCTGAGAGCAGCGGAATGGCGGAGTCTTTGTGTTCCCCATCACCCACGAGCTGGGCAGATGCTCCTCTGGAGGGACGCGGGCTCGCTTGCGAGGGCGGTGCAGGAGGTGCAGTGGGGAAGAGCTCGCTGTATACTGGTGGTAAAACAGCTGGGGTTGCACCCACGACAGGGAAAGCAGATGAGGAGATCTGAGACGCAGGCTGAGCAGGCGCAGCAGCTGAGACAGTCCCCGCGGGGGTAAACAGCAGCTCGTGGGTGGAGAGTTCCCGCCTGGAAGCTGGGCTTTCGACGGGAGGCACCTCGGGGGACCCATTTCTGAAAGGTGAAAGCAAACGACGTTTGAGAGTCTTTTCTTCTGGATTCATTTGTGCGTCGTGTGCGTCCTCTGCAGCCACACCATCTCCAAAGACAGGAGGAACAAACAGCTCCAGGTCATTCACAGAGGAAGACTCTAATTTCTCCAGTTTTAGTGGTCCAAATTCCTCATCTGGTAAGTGGAAGTCCGTGATTCCCAGCCTGGGAACCAGCCACTGGGGACTGCGGAAGGAGAAGAGCGAGCCACACGTGTCGGGGTCCACAGCAGGGCCCTCTGAACCCGCGGGACAGCTTTGTCCTCTTCTGCTGTCGTCTAGACAAAACCCACAAGAACACAAGAGAGAACATTACATCAGAGACCAACCAGCCCCGAGCCCTTCCAGCAGCTCTCAGCCAGAGCGTCGCTCCAACAAGCCACATCCATCTCAGCTCGGGGCAGAGACACTTCCCTGAGGAGACCTCA
>NW_010416096.1:2572-2931 GCF_000710305.1 Buceros rhinoceros silvestris | reverse complement strand
CCAAACCCGTGGTCGAAACCTCGGCTGCCAAAGCTGCCAGAACCGACCGAGCGTTTGGGTGTCCGTTTGGGTTTTCTCTTTTCACACTATTCTCAGACCCACAGCAACGCTGCTCGTGGTGTCCCACTTGTCAGCCCCGGGGAAGATAAATCACCAAGATGCTGACTTTGATGGAGAAACACATTTGCACCCACATGCTGGAAAATCGGGTCCAGCATGCACAACCTTTGCTCCAGCAGCAAAGGTGGCTCAAGTCGCTCTCAGCCCCGCTCCTCACCCAGGCACCTCTGTTCACTCCCTGTCACGGGGCCACAGCAGAACCTTCTGGAATTGTTCCAGGAGCAGAAGCACCCCAACGG
>NW_010416096.1:1948-2327 GCF_000710305.1 Buceros rhinoceros silvestris | reverse complement strand
AGCAGGGCGTGAGCGGCAGCGCCCGCACGCCCTGGGGGTCCCCCCGCTTTGCTCTCGCACTCGAGGAGTGCTGGTGCTGATGGTACCTTTGGAGGCTTGGCTGGCTCTCTGCCTCGTGGAGGAACGCAGGGAGCGGCGCGGGGGCACAGGAATTGCAAGGAGCTGCTCGGCCCCGCAGGCCCCTCGCACGGGCTGACTCTGACTGTGCTCCGCAGGCCGTTGATCAGCCTGACACCTTTCCACCTGCGCTGCCGGCCCTCCGACATGGCTGGCCAAAGTTCTGTTCCCTGGGTCCAGAGAATTGCTGTCCTGATGTGGGTTTTGAAGCTGCTCTGACAGAGTCTGATGGCACTTGCCAAGCACTTGGCCTCCTCCTGGC
>NW_010416096.1:0-1839 GCF_000710305.1 Buceros rhinoceros silvestris | reverse complement strand
CCCCAGCCCCTTCTGCCTCGCCAGGTGCAGGAGCTGCAGCAGCAGAGCCCCTGCTCTCCTCCGAGGATGGCTTTCTCAGGTCAGCCTCGCAGTTGTCCTTCTTGCTCTGACACTCGTTTGACTGCAGGCTGCTGCTTTCCCCTGGGGCTGGGAGACTCAAACTCTCTCTAAGCTGCTGGGACTCTGGATGTGCGAGGGCTCTGCAGCTGGACCTGCTTCCTCCCTTGCGTTTCCCCTGGGATCGCCTCTGGCCTCGCTTTGTGCTGGTTTGAGAAAGCGACCCTAGGGAAGAGCTGCTGCTGCTGGAGGCAGGAAGGGAGTTCTGAGGGCTCCAGGATTTGTCTGCACCGAGGAAAGGGGATGCCGCACCCTCCGACCCCAAACCATCTTCAGCTCTGTCTTGTGAAGGGTGATCGGAGTGTGCATCTCTCTGCCTGCTCTTACTTCGCTGGCCCTTCTTGCTCCTGCCCAGCTGGCTGAGGATGACAGCATCGAGGTCCACTGTCCTCTGGCAGCTGGACATGCGTCGCGTTGTCCTGACGTAGTACTCGACCGGGAAGAGAAGCCCCTCGACCACCGTGCAAGAGCTCAGGGCGCTTTCAGGAGCTGTTGCCTTCCCCAGCTGGGAATGCTGTGACTGAATTTCAAGCTGCTGATTCTCTGACAGTTCTTCAACGTTGCCCAGGTCTGTAGGAAAAGGCTTTAAGCTGCTGGTGCCACCGGGGTTTCCTCCGTGGCTCTGGTTGGTTATAGTGCTGTTCCCGTCAACAGGCGACACTTCGTTTTCCGACAGTAACTCCAGGAGCGGATGGAGCTCTCCCTCACCCTCAGGCACACTCTCACCACCCGTTTGCTTTGTACTGGAGGATTCTTTTCCTCCAGCGCCACTGGTGTCAAGTAAAACAGAGTCACTGGTGTCTGGACACGGCTGTGCAGGCTCACGGTCACCAGTGGCGCCCACAGCACCTGGGGACTTGGGCTGCCAGACATGGCCACTGTCCCCCAGTACCCATGGGAGTGGCTCTGGCACTCCTGGAGGCACACGAGCTTCAGGCATGTCCTGTACAGCAACTAAGGCCGCAGCAGGAGCAGTGACACCTTTCCCTTCTCTCTGCAGAAGCGCTGGCCTGGCCGCTCTCTGAGCATTCTCCTCAGCGTTTGACAGGCTGCTCCGCCTGAAGACTGGTGAGCAAAGCTCTGCTGTACCGGCAGTTGGATTTTTCACCGTCTCATCAGCGTGGATTGGACGCACATCACACACCGATTCCCTTTCCTCCAGCACTAGGGCCTTCGTCCATCTCCGCAGCTTCATCAAGCTTCTGGAGGTCTGGGGTTGTTTCTCCTCAGGGGCTGGTCTTACGCTGCCACAGCTCAGGTTTTCCTGGGAGCTGTCCTGCGGGCCAGCCTCCTTACCAGAGAATTCGGGAACGGGTTTACACGGGACGGATGTTTTCTCCTCTGTGTCAAGATCAGAGCAGATTTTAGTCTGTAGCCGAGAGGTTCCAGGATTGTCAGCACTAGGAGATACATTATCTCGAGAGCCTGTGGGAAAAAACATCGCGTGCATAACGAACTCCCAGCAAAGTCCTGTCCAAGGAAAACATCACCCAGCAAAACCAGACAGCTCTGCTAGGAGTGGGATCGTACAGCAGGGATCAGCACTGCAGACCTGGGGAGGAGGAAAGGAGGGGAGGTGCTACTGCAGATAATGCTTCAGCAGCGCTGGAAGAGCAGCTGTGGGCTTGGGGACAGCGGATGTGGCAGCAGCCCCAGAGAGGGGACAGGGGAGTTTGGTGGTCAGCAGAGCTGGGGTCCGTCCCCGCCTCGGCAGGGTGGGCT
>NW_010416095.1:475-853 GCF_000710305.1 Buceros rhinoceros silvestris | reverse complement strand
AGCCGCAGGAACCGGGCGGCGAGGCTGGGAGCTGCTCTGGGTGGACACAGGGTGTTGGGGCAGTGGGCAGAGCTGGCACCCAGCCGCGGAGCAGCAGGACACCCAGTGACAGCAGTGGGTGGCGCCTGGCTGTGCTGAGTCCTGCAGCTCTGCTCCATCTCCTCCAACTGTTCCATCTTCTCCAAGTCCTCTTTCTCATCCATCACCTCCATATACTCCATATCCTCCATCCTCTCCGTCTTCCCCAGCTCCACCTCCATCTCCCCCAACTTCTCCATCTCCTCATCTCCTCCATGTCCTCTGCCAGGCACTGATGAAGGTGCTGTCAGTCCGCAAGCCCCTGCTCTACAGCTTCCAGGCCTCTCTGCCCAAGCTACC
>NW_010416095.1:0-335 GCF_000710305.1 Buceros rhinoceros silvestris | reverse complement strand
CTGCCCAAGCTACCTGTGCCCTCCGTGGAGGCCACCATCACCCGGGTAAGGACAGTGGGACAGGGGAGGTCCATCCGTGGTGGGAGGGGGTCACACTGAGCCTCCCCACCCTGCAGTACCTGGAGTCGGTGCGTCCGCTTTTGGACGATGAGAAGTATAGTAAGATGGAGGTGCTGGCCAAGGAGTTCAAGGAGAAGACGGCTCCACGGCTGCAGAAGTACCTGATCTTCAAGTCTTGGTGGACAACGAACTATGTGAGTACCCTGAGCCTCTCCAGTGCGGGAGTGGGGGGACCACCACTGTGTGCCACCCACAATGGCCATCGTGGGGGGCAT
>NW_010416094.1:0-6617 GCF_000710305.1 Buceros rhinoceros silvestris | reverse complement strand
TCTACCCTGCTGCCACGGTGTTAACCCTCACCTTTCCATTTCCTAAAAACCCCCAATATCCTACTGGTTTGCCTTTGTGTATATATATATCGGTTTGCAGTGTTATTAAAGTTTGTTTCGATTTTCCAAAAAGCATATTCGAGGTCTCACTAATTCTTTTCTCCCTTCCTCTATCTCTGGTGGGATACGGAAGGTGTTATAGTCACCTGGACCTGGGCTAACCTCGGCCAAATCGGTGATAATTATAAACCATTGTTCACCTATACTTCTGAAATACTCACGCCACACTGAATTTCTAGGGCATAACAAATGCCAACCATCAAGTGATTAGAGATCTCTTCATTTATGGTTGTCCACTATCCAAAAGATTACAATGGGAGTTTGAGCTTGTTTCTGACAGGCAGCAGGATGCAATATCTTGCTATCTAGACCACAGAAGCTTTACCATGCCCTTTCCTGGGAGAAACAGAACTTGCTCTAAGATAACATACTTACTGTTTCCTGGCATCTCTTGTTCTATTTAAACAATCTGAACGAGGTACTCCATGTATTCCTTGGTGGGCTTCTCAGCTTATTTGAATGTAAGAGAAAATGGTGACTATTATGGTTTAAGATTTCAGCTCCAGGGCAGAAGAGGGGACTTCCCCTCTCCTTCCCCCCCTTTTTTTTTCTCTTAGCCTGTGAAAGGCTATTGCCTCCTCACGTGGCTTTATGAAACCAACCTGGCTTTGGGTTTCGTGCCCACCCCTGGAGCCAAGACATGTCAATCAACGTTTCTTTGACTAGTTCTATAAAAAGCCACAAGTTACATGGCTTCCCTGGCACGTGCATTTCATTTTTGCAGCAGAAGGAGAAACAACAGAGAACTTATAAAAAGCAGTCACCTCAGAAGCCCAGGAAGTAAAAGATCTTCCACATGTAGGTAGCCTTTTCACTTTGCCGATTATTGGTGGGGTGATGAAGAAGAGCTGCCAGAAGGAAGGGGCAGAGAATGGCTCTAAGCCCCCAACTCTACATGGAGAAAGAGTAGCTGCTGGCAAGGGGAAGTGAGAATGTTTCGACCTGGCCCAAGACATGGAAGCTCAACTGGAATGCAGGAAACCTAAAGAATCCCCTGAAGATCAGGTGAATCTCATTTGTTTGAGATGAGGAGAGCAAAGAGCTGAGACCGCCCAGAGAAAGAGTACACATTGCCAGGGAGTTTGTTCCAAAGAGTTGGAACTGAACTGTTATTTATAAGGTTAAAAGAACTGTGTTTCCCCATTCCAGATTTTACTTTCCTCCCCACACACCCTACTCTCTGACATGGACCACATGTAAGGGTTTATAATGGGATGTGGAACAGAGTGGGTGGAATCTATATATATGTATATACCTATTTATGTATGTATTACCATCGTTCTCTTTTTTCTAATTCTGTCCTAAACAAATTTAAGTGATTGATTTATGGTTCTCATTGTTTTTGAATTAAATTGATTTTCTTTCACCTCCTTTAATCCGAATATGCTAGTTTTCTTTGCCCACAGCTGTAAGCCTCATTGTTTCTTCACAATTTGAACATTTTAATCCTTTTGTTTAGCTCTCAAGAGAGTTAACATCTCCCTGAGGGTGATTTGTCACTCTACAACCTTTTCATTATTTTTCAGACCATGACAATGACATAATCGTAGGTCTACAAATAACTTGTGCGTTTCAGATTGTCAGTATTAGGGATTAGAACTTTTCCTTCAGTGGTAGATGCTTCCGAATAATTGAGAAATCTGTACTATGGGGGGGTTTTAACTGCCAGTAACTTCACCTTCTTTTCCTCTTACAGGTTCTCTGGGTTTTCTTTTGAATTTCCTATTTTGTTTCTTTTTTTAATGATGCTTTGGAAACCAAAAGGTCTGCTCTATGGAATCTAGAGATTATTAATTATCATTTATTCCCTTTTGCATAGATCACGAAGTAATGCATGACATCACACAGCTTTCTGTAACTCACAACGTTCCCTCACTCCAGGCCACTTGCACCATAAAGGAATCATATTTCATTTAAGCTCTAGCAACTGGCGTGGCAATTTTCATTAAAGTACATTTATATTTCTGTCTGCCGTTTCAGAAGCACGGTATTGTTATACTCAATGGTTGTGCCATATTAATTAATTTCAGCAATTTTCTTGGACAACAGCAAGATGAATAACCAAAAGAAGCAACTAATTCAATTACTATAACTTGGATTGACTCAGATGTGCATTTTAAGTGCTTTCAGCCAAACCAGCTAAAATTTAACAATGAAATTCACTCTGCTGTCATTGGCTCTTTCTTCAAAATTATCAGAAATGGCTGGCAATTTGTTCAGGTTCACTAAAGGATGGTTTCTCTCTAGTAAAGGGTAGCAATTAAAAAGGCTGAAAAGACCATAATTTTTTTGCAGTTTGCTGATAAAATTACAGACTGCTACCTGGACATAGATATAGACATGTTAGAGAACATGTTGTACAGAAAACTGTCAACGAGACAATGCAGTTTTGGTTCCTCTCGAAACCATTGAAACATTGTAACATTGAACAATTTTTTTCTGGCCAAGTTACTTAAGGCACGATATATATTGAAAATTCAGCTTAAGGCCATACAAGACAACTAGCCAGGGAAGACTGGTATGTTTGAATGTTAAAGCATGCAGAACTCATTATATGAGCTGGCCAGTGCTCTTAAAAGGTTAACAGAAATGCTTACATCTCCTCTGCAGGTTTATAGGACTCCTTTTCTGTTTTAAACTACTACCACAGAGGATGGACTGCCATGAGTCAGGCAAACTTACTGAGGGCCTCTACACTGCAGCCTGGCTCAGGAAGCTCATAAAACAACAACAGAGGCTGCACAGATATTCTCAAAAAAAACCCCAAAAAACAAACAAAAAGCCACCTTAAAACAAAAAACCTGAGCCCCAGGAGGTGACAGGTATAACCTCTTTTCCTGGCTTGATGTGGACTTTACACATGGAACAGGGACCTACATGTCAACACTCCCCCTGGTGCCCACTAAAAAGATGCCCCAGGTGAAATAAAAAACTCCTGTCTGACTTAATTTCCGCAACTCTAATTCTTTCAGGAAGATTCACCCAACTCTAACTGCATTATGGCAGAATCTCCTTAATACTTTGAGAGATCACACATTAAAGCTAACGCATTTGCCCAGTGCTAATGAAGTTAGCTCTTGTTTTACACCATTCACAGGTCTATTACATCTCCTCCTGAACTTGCTTATTTGTGGTAAAGCAGGATTTGAGCTAGTCCCTAGCTACTCAACGAGGAAACTCCAAGGTGGTGAGAGTAAGACGAGCCTGGACGCGTGAGAAAGGCCTGGAAACTGAAGAAGGAAGAATAAAGGTCTGCACCCTGAAGAAGAACTGAAGATCTATCTTCCTTCACCTTGATAAATAAAATTTCTCATATCC
The DNA here is from genome assembly GCF_000710305.1 of Buceros rhinoceros silvestris. Lineage (NCBI taxonomy): Eukaryota > Metazoa > Chordata > Aves > Bucerotiformes > Bucerotidae > Buceros > Buceros rhinoceros. Next base: position 3,179 of record NW_010416094.1, on the reverse strand, counting down.
TTGGAAAGAGGTAAGAATTACAGGGTGTGAGATTGCATGTGGGAATTCGTAACAAAAGGCTAATATGTTTGTGAGCATGAGATTCCTACGTTATCTCCAGGAATGAAGATTACTTGAGCTGGCATAAATAAATGGCTGAAGGAGGGAGTCCTGTTTTGGTTAAGCAAAGAAAGCAAGCTGGGAATCGCAGTGGTATTGTGATAGAACTGTGTATTGCAATTACTGTATTTTGTTAAGTGTGACTTACACTTGTACTATGTTTTCAGTATATCTTGAATCACTCTGCTAAATCAAACGTCTTTTGTAACATCAACTATCTTCAAGTAAGTAAATTTTATGTTAAACATTACAACCTCCACATGTGTACTATCTAAAAGAAACTGGTCAGATTGTATGGGACTCTGACAGTAAACTGAGTTGGTGTATCCAGAGACCTGAGATTCCATAAACAGAGGTCAGAATAGTGGAAAGAAAAAAAAATTTCCTCAAGGTGTTTAAAAAAGCAAATAAGACTCTAAATTAAAAAAGATTATCTTCCTAGTTATCTGCTTGCTGAGAAACAAGCAGAGAGCAAGAGCAGGTGGTACAAAACTTTAACATCAGCCAAACAGACAGTAAGGTCACTACAGCAAAGCAGGTAGAGTGTGGGCTTATATCTTTCAGATTTCTTATGTAATTTTTTTCAGAGACATTCTTCCATGCTGTGCAAGATATGAATTTAAACCTAAGTCTAGCATGAACAGTTTTCCTAGCACTACAAAAGAATTTAAAAAGGAAAGATGGAGAAGAAAAAAGATTTTACAGATTTCACAAGATTTCATTTTACAGTTTTACATGAGCAAGTCAATAAGCAGAATTATTTTAGAGAACCATTTTGCTTGGATGGGTGAGTAGCAGATCATATAATGCAGACATCCCAAAGAAAGTTTGTATTTCATTTGCTTGGTTTAATAATGAGAAGAAAATACACTGAAAAAAAAAATTGCAGTTATCACTAAAAGCAGAAGGAATGCATCTGCATAAATTGATAAAACAACAGCAGTAGCCACAGCTGTTCTGCAAGAAAATATAAAATATGTATCACTTTGAACAGTGAGGTAGCACAACCTTGTGATCTGGGGCTGAAATACGAAAAAGAAAACAAATATTGCAGAGGGCTTTGCAGAAGGAAATTGGAAGAAAGGCATGGTATCTCCATAGTTAACAGAGAAATGCAATCAAAAAAGATATGGAAGGTAGAATGACAGCTAAGACAAGAGCAAAGACACAAGAAGAACACAAATATTGACCATTTTCTTGCCAGCTAGGGATTATTTAGGCTGGAATTTTCATCCACAGCCTCACAATTAAATTAAGCAGAATGAGGATCCAGAATGCTCAAGGTGAGAAATGGGCAATGTGACCTTCACGGTTCCTCCCTGCCCTGTTTTTTCACTAGACTCATTTCAGGACAGAGGTCAGGAGGGCTCTTGCAGGGGAAAGGCTGCAAAGATAGCCTTGACTGTTACAGAAACAAGCAGCTGGGGTTATGTGAGCCACATCATGGCTGTCTCACCCTCTCTGATCTGTAGCAACAAGAAGAGCAGTGCTTTCACACACCTTGTTAATGAGTCACTGACACAGTGATCACTCCTCTTTCCTCCATTCTTTCTGCAGGCACCACAGAGACACCAGAAATGGGGGGGGTGGGCTGGAAGTGCTGAATGGCAATGCCTTGATGGATGGGCAGAAGGACTATCTGCAGAGGACAAAGCACTACAACCACATACAGTCACTGCTGGCAGAAAGACTAAAAGAAATACGCTTGAAGTGTGTGTGCATTGCTGGTAGTCCCTGCCCTAGGTAGAAGTCCTAGTTTGCAGTTACAAAAGATGTCCCAGGCCCAGTGTCATGCCCAGCACTCTGTTTGACATGACACGTGCAGTTAGGCACATGGCTCTGCACTTCTCTCCTGCACAGTGGCAGAGCACAAAAGAACCATCTCCGCGCTAATGAGGAAAAGCTCTCAGACTTCATCAACATATGCTATTGGTTGTCTACTGTTTAGTGCACAAGCAAGAGGCTTGTTATCCCAACTCCTGCAACACGGTTTCAGCCTGAAGGAATCTCACTCAGTTTTGCTAAATGGGTAGTCAAAACAGACAAACAGCATGCTTTTACCTGGCCTTAATGCAATAATATCACGTTGATTTTAGACTCAAAGGGTAATTCTCCAACATGTGCCCAGTCTTGCCAGGGTTATTGCACAATCATCTTCTGGTGCACACACACAAATGGAAACTTGTGAAAACTCGTGCAATTTCAGTGATTTTGCTTGCCATGATAGAGTTCTGCCGTCCACACAGACTTCAGTATGTTGGCCTACAGACTTGACAGAGATACCCCATGAGTCAGTGAGCTGAGAAAGGGCTTGGAAACCCCTGCCACAAATTGCATTATTCCTCAGTGAATGATATGCACTAGGCAAACAGGAGTCATAGTCCTGCTGGTAAGGGTTAATGACCACTGAAAAGATGGGGAATCCCATCCAGATCTTGGTTAAGTGCAAGTCAGCTTGGCTTTGTAAAAGTCAGCTTCCATTAGTGAGCTTTCCCGCTTGCAAAAATGCAAACCTCTGGGCTTACCCTAAGTTTAGAGAAGTTGCTCAGGGAGTGGTTTTTGGCTGTTTTTAAGATATACTAGGAAGAAACAGCTTTTGAATTTCTACCTTTACCACTTGGCTTTCTTACTGATGATTTACTGTTTAATAAGCCACCTTCAGACTTGAATGGTACTTGAGAGAGTGATTTCTGGACGTGCTTAGCCTCAGGGCTGGTTTATTGCAAAGGAAGAGGTATTTGTACTGGAGCAGAGATGCAGTGTCTGGGAGGGAGTGTGCATTGGAATCACCACAGAGTGTCACCGTGAAATCTTTCCCATTTCTTAGTAGTAACTAAGTGATAACTGGGTGTAAGTGAACAAGGAAGCTAACAGAAAATGAGAGAAGCCGGACAGAGCTTCGTGTCTGTTAATTACGAATGTGGGTAAGTGCTGCACTTCGTTATGACACTGCAGAAGTAACATTCAGCTCCCCTCCTCCACTCTGTGACAGCATACATGAGTAACTGCCCACTTAAATGGTCTGAACTAAAGTGCCCATCAAGAAATGAACATCATCATGGCTTGGCTTCGCAGGCGAA
>NW_010416093.1:11303-11595 GCF_000710305.1 Buceros rhinoceros silvestris | reverse complement strand
GAACAGCAGGGAAAATGGTTCTGTTTTAAAGAGGTTTTTTTAACCCACCCTGACAGGGTCCCTGGCCAGTCAAGCCCTTCTCCGCGGCTGCACCAAAAGCCACGTGCCAGAGGGGTGGTGATTTCAACCAGCCCCAGGTTTTGTGGGGGGGGGGATGCTGCCCACCTCGGGCATCCCAGCAAAGCGGGATGATGCTCAGGAGAGCAATGGGAGCCCCAGCCACTGCGGGAAACACCAAAATCTGGCCCCTTCCAGAGGCATGACCATGGCATGGTCTGGCACCATCCAGGCT